>NW_026067958.1:8760400-8784586 GCF_014885135.2 Alexandromys fortis | reverse complement strand
ATCTCTCTCTCTCTATATATATATATATATATATACATACATACATATATACATACATACATACTTGGTTTTTTGAGAGAGTTTTTCTCTATTTAACAACCTTAGCTGTCCTGGAACTCAGTTTGTAAACAGGCTGACCTTGAATTCAGAGATTTCTTCATGTTGGGACTAAAGGGCATGATCCACCACCACTCAGCAATAATAACTATTTTAATGAAGATATTATTCTAAGAAATTAGTTACTGAAAGTCTTGAGTTAGTATTTTGTTGCAGAGCTAAAGCAGATGCATTTTTTGTTGATTTTGAGGGTTATTTGATTTAGTGTGCTTCACAGATATGAAGATTCAAGTTCAAGTGATTTTTAAAAAATCATAGCTATAAAATTACTTGCTGGTTTTAAGTTCCATCTACTAATTGAGGCTGTCTTACAAGCTAGTAGATTTCTGTTTTCTGAATGTCAAGTTATTGTTATTAGAAACTAACTGGAATATATGATATATTAAATATTTCTTACATATTGAAAGCAGGATAAAACTCATTAAAATTTCTTCTATGAGTTTTTTATATGCAGATAGAAATTTTTGCACTGCCCTCAAAACGTAAAACATAAGAATTTGAACTGCTGGGGGAAGTCATTAACAGTCTTAACCAGCTGTGACTCTTATGGCTTCATAGTGACCAGAATGACAAGATATGCTATGGGTACAATAGTAGCAAGAGAGATGCAGGGTTAACCAACTGCTTTCTGGTTGGGTTTAAGGCCCATTTCACAGGAAGAATCATGTATCTGGTGTCATAAATCTGGCCAAAAACCCATGGTTGATAAGCTCACAGGTCTGGGGGTGAACCTACTACTGCTATTTTGCTAAGTGGATATATAGTTTCAAACTAACATCTAAATTATTATTTGTGTATCCAAAGATTATTGCAGTTCTCAGACATCACAGAAAACTTTCCTTATATTGTGAGTGGCAGTTACAAAGAAACTTAGAATTGGTCAAAGTACAAAGAATGAGTGCCTATAGAGCATTCAGCCATAAATGGGACATTGTATCACCCCTTCCCATCCCAAGACTCAGGGACATTGTAGAATGAGAGGTAGAGAGACTGTAAGAACCAAAGATGGGAGAGGACTGCAGAAAAACATTGTTCTCTATACTCCCAGTAGCTACGGCTGCTGGCATAAGACCCACACAAGGACAAACCAATTGACATTCTAGCATAGAACAGGAAGGGCCATTTTGGATTCATATGTTGAGAGTTCTCTGTTTAGGTCTACACTTCATTTTTTTTATTGAATTATTTGTTCTTTTGATGACGATTTCTTGAGTTCTTTGTATATTTTGGAGATCAGACCTCTGTCTGATGTGGGGTTAATGAAGATCTTTTTCCATTCTGTCTGCTGTCATTTTGTCTTGTTGACCATGTCCTTTGCTTTACAAAAGCTTTTCAGTTTCAGGAGGTTCGATTAATTAATTGTTTCTCTCAGTGTCTGTGCTGCTAGGGTTATATTTAGGAAGTGGTCTCCTTTGCCAATGCATTCAAATGTATTTCCCACTTTCTTTTCTATAAGGTTCAGTGTGTCTGGCTTTATGTTGAGGACTTTGATCCATTTGGACTTGAGTTTTGTGCATTGTGATAGATATGGGTCTATTTTCATTCTTCTACATGTTGATATCTAATTATGCCAGCACCACTTGTTAAATAAGCTTTCTTTTTTTCCATTTTATATTTTTTGCTTCTTTGTCAAAAATCAGGTGTTTGAAGATGTATGGATTGATATCTGAGTCTTCTATTTGGTTCCATTGGTCCTCCTGTCTGTTCTTATGCCAATACCAGGCCGTTTTCAGTACTGTAGCTCTATAGTAGAGTTTGAAGTCAGGGATTGTGAAGCCTTGTTTTGGCTATCCTGTTTGTTTTTTTGTTTTTTTTGTTGTTGTTGTTTCTCTGCCCTCCTTTTCTGCTTTATTTGCTGCTGATTATATTTTATGACCCCATCTNTTTTTTTTTTTTTTTTTTTTTTTTTTTTTTGCTTTTTCATATGAAGTTGAGTACCGTTCTGTTGAGGTCTATGAAGAATTTTGCTGGCATTTTGATGGGCATTGCATTAAATCTGTAGATAGCTTTTGGTAAGATTGCCATGTTTACTATGTTAATTCTGCCTACCCAAGAGGATGGGAGATATTTCCACTTTCTTGTGTCTTCTTCAAGTTCTTTCTTCAATGCCTTAAAGTTCTTGTCAAATAGATCTTTCACTTCCTTGGTTAGAGTTACCCCAAGAAACTTTATGCTATTTGTGGCTATTGTAAAAGGTGTTGTTTCTCTGATTTCTTCCCAAGCCCTTTTATTATCTGTGTACAGGAGGGATACTAATTTTTTTGAGTTAATCTTGTATCCTACTACATTACTGAAGGTGTTTATGAGTTGTAAAAGTTCCTTGGTAGAATTTTTGAGATCGCTTATGTAAACTATCATATCATTAGCAAAAAGTGAAAGTTTGACTTCTCTTCTGATTTGTATTCCCTAGATCAAATGGTGTCTTATTGCTCTAAACTAGGACCTCAAGAACTATATTGAATAGATATGGAGAGAGTGAACAACCTTATCTTATGTCTGATTTCAGTAGGATCTCTGGGAGTTTCTCTCTATTTAGTTTGATGTTGGCTGTTGGCTTGCTGTATATTTATTATGTTTAGGTATGTTCCTTGTATTCCTGCTCTCTCCAAGACCTTTATCATAAAGGAATATTGTATTTTGTCAAAAGCTTTTTCAGCATCTAATGAGATGATCATAGGGTTTTAATTTTTCAGTTTGTTTATACGGTGGATTATGTTGACAGATTTTTGTATGTTGAACCATCCCTGTATGTTTGGGATGAAGCCTACTTGATCATGGTGGATGATGGTTTTGATGTGTTTTTGGATTTGATTTGCCAGTATTTAATTTAGTATTTTTGTATCAATGTTCATGAGTGATATTGGTCTATAATTCTTCTTCTTAGTAATGTCTTTCTGTGGTTTGGGTATCAGGGTAATTGTAGCCTCATAAAAAGTGTTTGGCATTGTTCCTTCTGATTTATTGTGTGGAATAATTTGAGGAGTACTGGTATTAGTTCTTCTTTGAAAGTCTTGTAGAATTCTGAGCTGAAACCATCTGGTCCTGGGCATTTTTAGGTTGGGAGACTTTTGATGACTGTTTCTATTTCTTCAGCAGAAAGTTGTCCATTTCCTTTAAGTTTTCCAGTTTTGCGGAGTACAGGTTTTCAAAATATGACCTGACGGTTCTCTGTATTTCCTCTATGTCTGTTGTTATGTCACCCTTTTCATTTCTGATTTTGTTAATTTGGATATTCTCTCTCTGCCTTTGGTTAGTTTGGATAAGGGTTTGTCTATTTTGTTGATTTTCTCAAAGAACCAGGTCTTTGTCTCATAGATTCTTTGTATTATTTTCTTTGTTTCTATTTTGTTGATTTCAGCTCTTAATTTGAATATTTCCTGCTGTCTAGTTCTTATAGGTGAGTTTGCTTCTTTTTGTTCTAAAGTTTTCAAATGTTTTGTTAATTCACTAGTGTGGGATTTTTCCAGCTTTTTTTATGTAGGTATTTACACTGCTTTTATTGTGTCCCATAAATTTGGGTATGTTGTGTGGTCATTTTCATGAAATTTTAGAAATCTAATTTCTCTCTTTATTTCTTTTCTGACCCATTGATGACTCAGGTAAGCATTGTTTAATTTCCATGTGTTTGTGGGTTTTCTGGAATTAGTATTGCTGTTGACTTGTAGTTTTAAATCATGGTGATCTGATAAGGTACATTGGGTTATTCCAATTTTTTTTGTATTTGTTGAGGTTAGTTTTGTTACTGAATATGTGGTTAATATTTGAGAAGGTTTCATGAGGTGCTAAGAAGAAAGTATGTTCTTTTCTATAGATGTCTGTTAAGTCCATTTGAGTCATAACATCTGTTAGTTCTCTTATTTCTCTGTTCATTATTTTTTGTCTGACTGACCTCTTCAGTGGTGAGAGAGATGTGTTGAAGTCTCCCACTATTAGTATGTGAGGTTTAATGTATGATTTAAGGTTTAGAAGTGGTTTTTTTTGACATATGAGGCTGCCCTTGTATTTGAGGCATAGATGTTCAGTATTGAAATTTCCTATTGATGGATTTTTCCTGTGACTAATATGAAATGGCCTCATTGACTGATTTTAGTTTGAAGTCTATTTTGTTAAATATTAGGATAGCTACACCTGCTTGTTTCTTAGGTCCATTTGATTGGTATATTATCCCCAACTCTTTACTCTGAGACAATGTCTGTTTTTTGAGGTTGAGAGATGTGTCTTTTGTATGCAGAAGGATGGATTCTGTTTTCCTACCCATTCTGTTAGCCTGTGCCTTTTTATATGTGAGTTGAGTCCATTTATATAAAGGGATATTAATGACCAGTGGTTGCTATTGCCTATTAATTTAGTTTTTATTGTTTGTGATGTTAATTTGTGTGTTTTTCCCTTCTTTGAGATTTGCTGCTATGAGACCATCAATTGTCTGTGTTTTTATTGGTGTGGCCAATTTCCATGGGTTACAGTTTTTCTTCTAGTACTTTGTGTAGGGCTGGGTTTATTTCTAGGTATTGGTGAAATCTAATTTTGTCATGGAATATCTTGTTTTGTCCTTCTATGGTGATTGAAATTTTTGCTGGGTATAGTAGTCTGGGCTGGCATCCATGGTCTCTTAAAGTCTGCATAACACTTGACCATTCTGGCTTTCATTGTCTCCAATGAGAAGTCAGGTATAATTTATGTTACTTGGCCTTTTTCCTTTTCAGCTCTTAATATTCTTTCTTTACTCTGTATGTTTAGTGTTTTATTATTATGTAGTGAGAGGACTTTTCTTTTTATCCAGTCTATTTGGTGTTCTGTAAGCTTCTTGTATCTTCATAGGCATATCTTTCTTTAGGTTGGGAAAGTTTTCTTCTATGACTTTGTTAAATATATTTTCTGTGTTTTTGAGTTGAACTTCTCTTTCTTCTATATCTATTATTCTTAGATTTGGCCTTTTCATGGTGTCCCATATTTCCTGGATATTTTGGGTTAAGCTTTTGTTAGATTTAATGTTTTCTTTAACTGATGAGTCTATTTTCTCTATTGTATCTTCAGTGCTTGAGATTCTCTCTTCCATCCCTTGTATTCTGTTGTTCATACTTGCTTTTGTGGTTCCTGATCATTTTCTCATAATTTCTGTTTCTATAATTTCCCTGGCTAGCATTTTTAAATTGTCTGTCTTTCAGTTTTCAAGTCTTGAATAGTTTCTTTCATGTGTTTGATTTCTTTTTCTTGGTTTTCTTTGAGGGATTTACTAATGTCTTCCAATTTTTTGTTTGTCTTTTCCTCCATTTCTTTAAGGGAACTTCTTATTTCCTCTTTAAGAGTTTCAAACATTCTTTTGGAGTTATTTTTGGTCATTTTCTTATGCTTCATCTATATTTGGTTGTTCAGGTCTTGCTGTTGTAGTGTCTTTAGGTTTTACTGGTGTTGTGTTGTTCTTTGTGGTGTTGTGTGTGTTTTTACCTTTTCTACTCATCTTTTCCTCTAACAGATGTGGTTGGGGCTGTCTGAGATACTGTTGAATAATCTAGTTGCCAAAGTATCCAAAGCTCAGATGGTTGTTCCTTGTGGTACAGTTAGTGTCACAGTTCTAGTTACCCTTTTGGTTACTTTGTGTTCCTGGAGATAGCTCAGCGCTCCTGTGTTTTGCTCTGTTCCCTTGGAGTTTTTTTTTGTCTCAGGCCTATTTTGGCCTAGGTTACTGGCTTTGACCTGTTTCTGTAAATCCTGGTCTGGATCCCCTCCTGCAGAAATCCCTGGCTTGTAGTTGGTCCTGCAAAGGTTCCTGGCTCTGGTCTGCTGCCTCGGAGTTCCCAGGCTCGGGTGCATGTAGAACCTCAGAGGACCTGGCTCAGGCTTACTCCCTCAGAAGTCCCAGACTCACACTCAGACCTGCAGATGTTCCAGGTTCCCGACTATTCCTGTTTATGTCCCAGACTAATGCCCGGACTCAAAGAGGTCCTGGCTCAGACCAACTGTCTCTGCAGTCCCAGACTCATGCCTGGTCCTGCAGAGATCTCTGGTTCCTGCCTACTTCCTAGGAGGTCCCAGATTCATGCCCAGACTAGCAGAAGTCCTGGCTCAGGACCTGGGAGGTCCTAGACTCACACCCAAACCAACAGGGGTCCTGGCTTAGGTCTACTCCCTTGAAGGTCCCAGATTTCTGTCTGGACCCTCAGCAGACTGTGGCTCTGGCTCACTGGCTCAGTGGTTACTCCTCTGTACCTGTTCCGATGGAGATTGCTGACTTTGGATCAGGTCGCTGGCCCAATCCTGGTCTGCCAGTGTCCTGGGACTGGATTGGCTCCTGGCTACTGCTCCCATGGAGCTTGTTTCCTCAGGCCCACTCTGTCCTAGGTAGCTGGTTCAGTCACACTCCTGTGGAATTTGTTGCTCAAGGCAGAGTTCCTTGTCTCACACTGACTTTGGCCTAGGTTTCCAGCCTTCCCTAGGCAGAAATTTCAAGGCAGAGAGAATATTGGGAAGAAGAGAGGAGTATGAGGCATCCAATCCAGGCCCCAGACACAGAAGAAGCATTGTGGGAAGTTTATAGATGAGGTAAATAAGCCTCAGGGCAACAAATAGATCAATAAAAATGGGTTAATATGTTATAAGAGTTGCCTAGGAATAAGCTAAGCTATTGACACAGGATTTGTAATAAATAAGTTTCTGTGTGGTTATTTGGGAGCAGCTGCTGGGACACAGAAAAGTCTGCTTACACCTGTAGGCATATCTGTGGGGTAATTTCTTGATTACTCTCTCCACCTACCATAGCACCAAGCTTACAGGTCCACACATGGTCACACCTGGCTTCTATGTGGATTCTAGGATCTAAACTCAGGTCCTCATGCTTGTGAAGCAAGCACTCTTGCCATTGAGCTGGCTCACCAGTTCTATTTCTTCTCAATGATAGGAAGTCATTAAATGTTAACTATATGTCCTCAGGTATAGCTGTCTCGGGGCAAGCCATATGCCTTCATGAGTTTCATGATTATAGCACAGTCTAGTCACTCATTGTGCAGGAAGCATCTTAACTTTGTTCATCCAACAACAATTCATTCCAAAATTACCACCCATTGATGGTTTTGCCTTGTATCTTCCAGAGAATTTTCTAACTGAAGCGTAATTTCAAATTTTGCTATTGTTTTATATAAAAATTTTCTTGGTTTTCATTGCAGTGTTTTCTCTACTCATGGAGTTGCTATCAGAGCATAAAGAGTGACTTCTAAGTGTGCATAAATATTTCATACAAAGTTTTAGAATCACAGGATGAGAATCACACTTTATATTTTAAATAAAACCAGAGGCTTAGGTTTATGCTTGGAATCCCTTCATTTAGACCAGGGAACATTTGGAAACAATAAAGGGTGTAAAAAGCTGAATTTCAAAGGGCTTTAAAAGAATTTTTTATTTGAAAAAAAAAATGAGGTTTATAGAAAGAATGCAAAGATGGAATAGAAAATCGCCACACCCTTCACACAGTTTTCTAATTCTATTTCTGTTGCCTTGACAAATATCCTGACCAAAAACCAATACAGGAAAGAGTGTCTGTTTGTCCTACAAACTAGGTCACACTCTGTCACCACAAAGAAGTGAAAGTAGGAGCTCAAGCAGGAGTCACATCAATCTGTAGTGGAAGACAAGGAGAAATGGATGCCCCAGGCTGCCCTCTTATTTGCTTTCATCTAGCTTTCCCCTCTATGGTACAGTTCAAGACCCCTTGTCTAAGGAATGGTGTTGCCCACAGTGGGCTGGGTCTTCCTACATCAATTAACAATCTCCCACAAACAAGCTCATAGGTTAAACCAATCTGAATAATTCCTCATTTAGTGTTCTTAGGTGATTCTAGGTCATGTCAGTTGAAAGTTAAAACTAACCAGCACACAATGTTCCATGTTATTTTTATATTAACATAATAACTTATGTTTATAGAAAAGCAGCGTTAGTGTAATGCTATCACCTACTTCAGATTATATTTGTACTTCTTTGATTCTTCCATTTCCTATACCAAATTCCAACTTGGGACAGTTTGCTGTCAAACTATCAGTAGGTGGTTGCTATAGTCAATAGCGAATGCTACATAATGGTTTTGTGGAAATTTGTTTAGCTAAAACTAATTTTAACATTCTAGTCATCAAGAATGAATGAAGTGCAGAGCATATTAAAGCTGAGGTGCTGGACTGACTAGGCAGCTCAGGAGATAAAGGCACTTGCCTCCAAGCCTGTTGACTTGAGTACAATTCCTAGGATCCATATGGTAGAGGAGAAAATTGACTCCTGAAAGTTGTCCTTGGATCTTCATACATGCACATACATGCCTACACATGAATAAATATAATAAAAATTGCAAAATAAAAGGCAAACTGAGGGTGTCTTTGTGTTGTGGACTTGGGGTTTTTCGTGAAGGTCCTCTCTTCTATTGTACTTGAAATGAACTAACCTGGCTTGTGGGTTGAGAAAGGAAACTAACCATACTGTGTATATGAAATCCTAGGAAATCATTATTGCTTCCTTATTTTTCTCCTAATAAATATGCTTGTATGTTTCTTTGGGCATCTGCAGTAGATGTCTCTCACAAGTGTCTTTCCTACTTGACCCCCATGCCCGCATCTGTTTTGTAGATCACAGTTCTACACTTCAGTCTTATTCCTTTGCCCTGAGAATCTGCCCTAAGCTCTCACTAATATAAGCCGAGTAGTTTCAGTGTCTTGCCCTGTGCTGGTTAGCTCTCCATCCTCCCATATTATGAGAGAATTTTTTGAATTGCCTATTAAGGAAGTTGGCTGATGGGAATGAAATTACCCAGGAAGCTTGTAAACTTTGAGGGGTAGTCCCATTCCTGAGCTGCCTGAGAAGTTAACTGAAGTGCACATCAGCTCCGTCCCCTGTCTAATCCTACACCCTCTCTTCCTCCTCCATAGCCTTTATTACAAGAGTACTCCTTAACAGACAGTTTAAATTTGAGTCAGAGTCTGCGCACAGAGCCGGGGATAGGAATAAACAGTAGAGGATTTGTCTGGTAAGTGTGAAGCCCTGGATTCTGTCCTCAGCAGGGGTGTGAGACAGGGAGAAAGAGAAAGAGGAGAGAAAGAGAAGAGAAGGCCAAAGAGGAGGAGGAGGTGAGGGAGGATGCAGGGGAAGGAAAATGAGAGAAGAGAGGAGCTGCTTTCTAGAAAGCCACTCTCCTTGCAAGTGATCAAATCCGTGCACTAAAACAGTGCGTGAAGCAAGCATGCAGCGCCCGTGCACACCTTAAAGGCTGTGTGCGAGTGGACCTATGTGCATGCAAATTTGTACGCATGAAATTATATGTGCATATTCTGCCAAGTTTTCTCATTGTTATAAAATTTATAGCACATGTTTTTCATTTACACTTTTGCATTTTTACATATTGATAATAGAACTTTTAAATGATTGCCTATTATTAATGTATGGTAGAAGCACTAGCTACATGCATGTGTGCTGGCCTCACATCTCTGTTTATTCAGTACCTACTTACGGACTGTCTGTCATATCTTAGGCACTGTTGTAGGTGCTCAGGACATCAACAGGCTGTCCCATGCTGCACTTCAAGAGCTAGCAGACTTACTAGTTCTACATTATGGATGTAAACACTGACATTTATTTAACCAAGATCACAGAAGCAGTATAGAGGGGCCAGGACCACAGTAGGCAGCTCCCCACCAGACTGTCTCCCTGTCTGTAAATTATTACACTGGCCACTTCTTGCCTTGATGGACAGTCAGGCTGCATGCAATGGAGGCTGTTATAAACAAAGCAATGCTGTTCACCTTCCCCCTTTATCCCTGGGTGCTGCAGATCCAGTTTTAAAAGACACCGAGAAAGGAGAATGAAGTCGGTATCAAGCCAGGTACTTGTTAGTGCTAGGTCCTAATGGAAACACTTGCAAAGGCACCTTTCTTTACCACTGGGGATTTAGGAAATCAAAGACTGCTGCATTCCATTTCTAATATGAAAATCTTAGGTCAGGCTTCTACAATGCATCCCTGAGGGCTGCTCATACTGGATGTGTGTTTGTAGATAGGGTAATACCTGGATTATCAATCCACTGAATCTCTGGTGGGAACTGGAATGTTTTTATTGAAATTGCCCTGTTTGTGTTTCGGGAAGAAACGACAGCAGACTTACATCCTGGTCTGGTTTTAATCAGAGCTCCTCTTTATGAGACAACACAAGGCTGAAGGGTTTTCTCAGCTGATGGTTCCAAGGAAAAGTACTGTTCAAAAGTGACACCAGCCAACGAGCCTGAGAAGATGGAGAAGAGGTATGTCATACACACGGGAGATGTAGGACATTCCAGGGGCACGCCGCAGGGAAGCGGTGAACCTCTGGGCTCTCAGGCTGGGGTAATCACCACATTTATTGGACAACTGAAGTTCAGTTTGGGGAAATCAGACATTCCCACTTACCTCAGTGGGGATGTTACATATACACACTGATGGAATTAGAGGCCCGACTGCCCCATGAGCCATCCACCCTTCAAACAAACATTTCATTCTCCTAGAGAAGCCCCATGTTCTAGCCAAAGAGCCATCATACATTAGATGATTCAATGTCTATGTAATTCACAAGTCTCTACAGATATTCTTGAAATTTTCTTATTTTCATTTAATAGTATATTCTACTAATGGGGACTTGGCATGACTTCAGGGCCCCTTGTTGAGATTTTAATCCATTTTGAATAGTGCTGGTGATAGTGGGAACCATAAAATCTCAATCTTCCACTAAAGTGCAGGGCTGTCAGTGGATTTCTGGGCAGCGCCCTTTCATACTCAGTGGATGCATTTCTCATTAACTATGAAAATGGTCCAAGTACGTGTTAGACCAGGTGTGCTACCTTCACTGTTTCCTGGAGTGCTCACAATTTTAAACTCAGCTAGGCTTCTTTATGTTTTTGCTTGAATTTTAACTTTCTTTTCAGCAGCTGTAATGATCCTCTGTGAAGAATAATAACTGGCAAGAGACAGCCAATAAAAGTCCAAAGAAAGGAAAAAGTTTGAAACAAATGTGATTCACCAGGAGGCCCAGCTGAGTTCCCCTCCACCAAAATGTTCAATTTTACGTGTGTTCTAGAATGATTCTTTTGTACTTATTTATGCCAGTTTCACAGAAAGAACCATCTCCTGAGGGCTAAATGAGTAAACCAAGCATCCCTGTGAAATTTGTCCTTGAGTTATGCATGTCTATTTTCTTATCCCCATTGTCTCTTCTCTTTCCAAAGCAAAATTTGACATTTTTATGTGACTAAAACAATCCCATATCAGAATACCTGAGATTTAGATCTCCAATGGCCTCAGCTTACACATTTTAGTTTCCTAAATCTACTGTAAGAGAAAATAAGCAGAAAAATTAAAATGTCAAAAGTTTTTCCATTATTATATTGCATTTCTCTCTTTTTTGGTATAAATTATCTGTATTTACTGCAGTGAAGGCAAACACACTTTCCTGTTGTTTAAATCTCAGTCTACAGGGGTGGTGAGAGAGCTCCCTCACTGTGCAGGTGCTCCTCCTATAGCTGAATTAATGAATGCGTCTACTCTAGCAAGATTGTATTTATTCATCGCGTGTGCGTATATGAATGTAGGCAGGTGTGAATGACTTGTATGTGGAGGTCAGACAAGAGCCTACAGACACATTTTTTCCTTCTGCCACATTGGTCCTGGGGATTGAACTAGGTTTTCAGGCTTAGTGACAATCACTTTACTTGTGGAGCCGTCCCATTCATCCGAGAACTGAAACCCTTCTTGCTTTAGTTTCCTGAGAGCAGGACTACAGGGTGCGGTACTATCCCAGGATAAACAACTGTTTCTGGATCCTGGGGAGCTAGCATAAGAATCCAGAGCCATTGCACTCCACTTTTCCAGGTAGACTTTTCACGATATATATTAAGAGTTTGATTCTTATTTCATTATTAATATAACATCACTTTGACAGTGCTTTGGGCTCACCTGAAATTGTTTCTTGGATTTAACTCCCAAGAGCATGCATTATTCACAGAGGCCACATTTTTTAGAGCAAAAGGAGTTAGAGAACCTTCTGGCATCTCTTCTCAGAAAGCAGCGCTCCAGCCTTCATGTCTGCAGGGACATGATGTCTGGCCTGCCACATGTGGCTTCCTGTGGCTTCCACTTCTGAACCTATACAGATTGTGTGTTTCATAGACAGATACACTTTGATCTGAAAGATCAATGCATGCATTGGAACTGATAGGCTGAAACATGTCCGTGGTAAAGCAAGTCCGTGGACACATGATTTGCATTCATTTTCAAATCATATGTACTTTTAGATGGTGTGAAGGAGACTCAAAGGGAAGGAACCGATCACCCTAACCATCCAGCTTTGTGTTCAGAAGCTGCTGCTCATGTCCGATACCTCTCTTGTCTCCGCAACTATATTCCATGACTGTTTTGGAGATAAAAAGACTCCAAGGTCTCTTTCATGTTGGACAATACAAGAATTATGATGCATGTCTGCAAACCTTTGAAAGGCCAAGGCAGGAAAATCATGAGTTTGGGCCAGCCTTGGCTACTTACTGAGACCCTGTTATGTTGCAAGTTCTTGGCAGTCTGGCCTCCATGTGGTCTTGTGTAAAAGAATTAGAACACTTGGCTCACAGCTCTCCCCCTGCATCTGAGCACAGCAGATTGCACAGGGAGGGGTCAACAACACAAAACTGAGGCAGGGTCTCACTACCTTGAACTTCTGGGGTTGCAGGCAGGAATTCACCATGGGGTTTACATATATTTCTAAGAATTCCTTATGAGATAATAGAAATACTAACTCTTGATGACTTATTAAATGTCTAAAACCACAAGTTCACATCTAAGTCTCTCTAGAAAGGATGAGGCAGACTGCAGGAATTGGCTCATACAAATGCAGGCAGGCAGGCAGGCAGGAAAAAGCCCAGGTAGGGTCTGCCCTGTAGACCTGTCTCTTCTTCAGGATACTTCCATTTTTCTAAAGTCTTCGGCAGACTGGGTGAGCTCCACCAGCTTCATCAAAGATCATTTCCCTAAGTCAGTCAAGAATAGAAAATATTTATGCAACCTCTAGACTAGTATCTGACTAGACTAGTGCCAGAATTGTTGTGTGGGCAGACTGACACACACAATTAAATAAATACCACAGGACGAGCATGTCGCTCAATTACAGATGGGGAAACTGAGGCTCGGAGATATTGACAACTCCCCGAAGGTCCAACATTGGCCAGCATACCCTCAGCACATAGGTTCTGCATCACAAACACTGGTGACTTGCTGGAAACACTTGCCTACTTAGAAAGCGAAAGCCCTGTAGGAACAAGGCCTGGGCCTGCTGAGTTTTGCTTGCTGGCAAAAGCTTTAAAATCAGAGCTGCTGAGTTCTGGCACAGGGCCAGATTTCCCTCCTGTGTGAAAGCAGTAAGATGATAACTGTCTGTCCGTTTCTGTCCTTCTAACAAATACCAGAGACAGCCAGCTTCCAAGCAGACTCACCTTGCTTGTTGTTTCCGCTGTGTCCATCATTGCCATGATCTTTAGACTAGGGATGGTGCAACATGGTGGGAGTGTGTGCTAGGCAAAACCATTTTCTTCATCGACAAAAAGTGAAAACAAGAATTGGAAGGGACTGAGGGCCCCTAACTTCCTTCCAGATCAGTTCTCCAGTGGCCTGATAATCCTCCATTTATCCACCATTAATTTTTTTCTATGACCAACAGTGCCAAGCTGAGGACCACGCCTTCAACAACTGGGCCTTTGGTAAACAATAACAATAATACATACTAGAAGAGTTGTAAAAGCATCATACATCTAACAGTAAAGGAGTAAGTCCCAAAGAGATGTTCTGTGAATACCTGATAGGCCAGGCAAGTCTTTGTCTCTCAGAGAAAAGACACGGATTAGAGTGGGCAGGTCACAGTAGTTAAGAGTCTACTCCGGAGAAGGGAGCTTGAAGAGAGAATATTCCAGAAACATGCAGAGGCTCTGCCTGAGACAGCAGCCAACTCGTGGAGCCAGAATGAGAGCCATCCAATAGGAGTAAAGAGAGTTCGTTGCAGAGATAATCTAGGGAAGGAGCAGAAGAGACTGGAATTTGTGAAACCCTGTGTAGAACATGTGAAAATATTTGGCTTCAGCAATGTCATAAAATTAGCAGCAGACAGTGGTCTCCTAGGTATCCTTAAATCAAACTTGAAAGGAAACTGTTTCCAAATAAGTTAGTTGTAACCCAGAATAGAGTATGAAAACATTCTCAGTGATACAAAATATATGTAGCACCCGGGGAAGGCCTAGGGTGTATGGCTATGACCAGACACCACTCTTTGAAGACGGTTTCTCCCTGAAAGGTTCAGTGTCAAAAATACTAGCAAGGATCATTGTTGCTGGGCTTTGTGCTTAGGTTACTATTTCATGTGTGACTCACTCACCACTAACACACTATGTAAGAGACAAGCTACTAAGAGATGTCTCTAAGAGGAGGAGCCAGTGGGCTATCACACTGGATGAAACTGGTGTCCCTCTGATCAGGACTGGACTGGAGCACAGGCACTGAAGGTTACCAGGACAGGGCAGGTTATAAACCCAGCCACCCCGTGTGGTTGGTGTCTTCATCACCATTGCTCACTTTTGTGTGCACTCCCACCTTGGGACACCACCGACCATGTTGTAAGGCTGCAAGAGGCCCCATGCTTTAGAATACAATAGCCTCTCAAAGAATGAACAAAAATCTCGTATCAGCTCCTCGTGAAGTGCCAGTCTCAGATGCTTGGCTAGAGCAACACAAAGTAACCTATAACACCGGGAACACAGAATGGGAGAACATGCCAGGGGGAATGAACTAACCAAAGCAGAACATGCAAGGCATAGATGGCGCAACCAGTAGACAACGACACTCCGATGTTTCCACACTGGGTGAAAATAGAGACATGTGGAATCCCAAGAGAATGACAATATTAAAGGCAAACAGCACACTTGGTGCCTTTCAAACAAATTAGTCACAATGAAGAGAAACATTAGTCAGTATAGTCGGAGACTGCTTGCTCGTTCCCAGCCACCCAGACCTGAAATAATTACACAGAAACCATATTAATTACAATATTGCTTGGCCAATGACTCTAGCGTATTCCTAGCTAGCTCTTATTTCTTAAATTAACCAATTTCTATTAATCTGTGAATTGCCATGTGGTTGTAGCCTACCGATAAGGTTCTCTTTGGTGTCTGGTGTCTGTCTCCTCCAGTGGCTACATGGTTTCTCTTTGACTCTGCCTACTCTCTCCTCCTCTATCTGCTTGGAATTCCCACCTTGCCCTATTCTGCACCGCAAGAGGCCCAAAGCAGCTTCTTTATTAACTGATGGTATTCACAGCTTACAGAGGGGAATCCCGCAACAAGTCAACATTAAAGGCTAACAATAGAAACTAAACAAATTAAACACAGAAAAACAATGAAAAATGGAAGAACACCTATGAGCTGGGGACATCTCCAAGTACCCTGGTGCAGAGTGAATGGAGTCTCTAGACCTGGAAAACCAAACCTCAGATGAAATCCTCTCAGTTCAAAAGATTACCAGTGAGAAACCCAGAGCGAGCATCCTGCTGCCGTAGTGAATGGATGAATCCAAGGAAGAAATGCGGCGGTGAAGAGGTGTTTCTGAGAGCCAGGAGGTAGAGGAGGGTGATCTCTCTGGGGCCTAGTTCAGTGTTAGGCTGAAGATTCGAACTAGGTACAGACACAAAAGAAGGTAGGGGGAGGAGGCAGGGAGTGCAGGAGAAAAGAAGGAAAGCTGCCTTTACTCGCCAGTGACAAGATCTAAGTAAAAACTGTAAGGAGTCTACAGAAGAGCTACTAGCACTGACAGTTCTAGAACGTTTGTGGCATTCAAAATGAGCAGCATCAACTCAGCTGCTGAAATGTTTTCAATCCCATTCTCAGGGCCTAAGAACGTGGGGACCTTGGAGATGAACTTTGCAAATGTGGGCAGGATCTGTGCGCTTCAACCTGAAAGCACTGTTGAGAAAAACGGGAGAGAAACAGAGGGAATGAGCAGATGAAAGGATCAGATGACTCGGTACAGATGCACCAAGCTTCCCAACACACTCTTGGTCAGAGAGCCACACTGTAGGCAGCTAGAGAGGATTCTCAGTCAGTCAAATGCTCATTGCACAAGTGTGAGGTCCAGAGTTCAAAGCCCAGCATCCACCTAAAAGCCAAGTGCTATAGTGTGCATGCCTGCAATCCTACAGCTGGGGAAGGGAAGACAGGAGGAGCTCAGGAACTCATTGTCAGCAGGCAGTCGGTAAGCTCCAGATTCAGTGAGAGACTGCATCCGAGGGCAGGTCGAAAGCAGCTAAGGAGGACACTGGAATCAACCTCCAGCCTCTGCCTACAAACATGTAGGTGAACACACCTATATGCATGCATGCACACACATATACACCAAAAAAATTTTTTGATTGCAATTAGCAAGTTGATTCTAAAATTTACAAAGAAATGTTAAGAATGCAGCAAACAAAAAAATGAAATATAAAAACAGATTTTGTATTTTCTTACTTCAGTTTTTGTTTGCTTCTTTGTAATTAAGATACTATGGCATTGTATCATTGTAACAGAGAAAAGGTTGGTGGAACAGAAGAGAGCAATTAAGACAGACGAGCAAGGTATCTCTGTGTCAAGATGGACAGCAACTTTAAGGCAGGGCTCAGGAGTAGACCTGTACCTACATGCTCTGCTGATCTCAGAAGACACGTAAAGCGACTTCAAGGAGGAAGAATGATATTCTAACTAATGGAGATGAAATGATTAGATAAACAACACTGGGTTTTAAGTGACTCCCAAAGGTCCTTAAGCTACAGGCTTGAATGCCAGACTATAGCACTTCTGGCAGGTGCTGGAGCCACCAGGAGGCAGAACCCACTGGAAGGAACTCAGAACAGTTAGGACTGTCCTTGAGGGGACTATTGGAGCATAGCCACCAAAAAACCCACCTCTCTATGTCTGCTTCTCAGACACCTTGAGGTGAGTATCTCTGCTTCACTGTGGTCATGACGTATGGCCTAACCACAGACCCAGAAGCAGTAAGCCAACTGACCATGAACTGACACCTCTAAAACCATGAGCCAACAGAAACCATTCTTCCCTTAAGGTTATTTGTCTCATGTATTCTCACAGCAATCGAAAGGTGATTAGCACAGTACTAATATGTGGAAAAATTAGCTCTTAATCCATATACCATGTGCTTGATAGTTTTATGTCAACTTGAAACAAGCTAAAGTCATCTGAGAGGAGGAAATGCAATGAAGAAAAACCCTCCACAAGCTAGCCTAAGAGTCAGTAGTTCCAGAAGTAGACCAAGCTACACAGTTGTCACATACATGTAGAAGGCCTCAGTCAGTCCCATGCAGGCTCCCTGGCTGCTGGTTTAGTCTCTGTGAATTCCTATGAGCCCAGGTTAGTTGATTCTGTGGGTTTTCTTGTGATTTCCTTGGCCTCTCTGGATCATACAATCCTTCCTCCCTTTCTCTCTCCAGCTTTGGGAACCAATTCCTCATAATAAATTGCCTTGCCTAGTCTTAATACAAGGGGATGTGCTTAGTTCTACTCCGACTTGGTATGCTATGCTTTGTTGATACCTACGGAAGGCCTACCCCTTTCCTGACAGAAACGAGGAGCAGATTGGGGGAGAACGGGCAAATGAGAGGAGAGGAAGAAGTGGAAACTGAGGTTGGAATATAAAATAAATAAATTAATTTAATTTAAAAAAGAAAAGAAAAAAATCTCCACAAGATCAGGCTGTATGCAAGCCTATAGGGCATTTCCTTTGTTAGTAATAGATGAAAAGAAAGCCCAGTATATTTTGGATGGGGCCACCGCTGGGCTGGTGGTTCTAGGTTCTATAGAAAGCAGGCTGAGAAAACCATGTGAAGCAAACCAGTAAGCAGCATTCCTCCATGGCCTCTGCATTGGCTTCTGCCTCTAGGTTCTGTCTGATCCTGTTCTGACTTCCTTCCATGATGAACAGTGATGTGGAAGTGTAAGCCAAACAAACGCTTTCCTACTTGCGTTGCTTTGGTCATGGTATTTCATCACAGCAATAGGAACCCTAAGCACACACACACACTATATATATCTCTGTGTGTGTATATATATATAATATATATACATATATATCATTCAAAATACATTAGAGATCCAAGTGTAAATATTAAAATATTAAAGCTGGGCTGGGGAGATGGCTCCAAGAGTAAAGGACTCTATGCAAGTATGAAGACAAGAGTGTGGATCCCAAGGACCCATATAAATGCCAGGTGGGTTTGGCATGTGGCTCTGGTCCCAGTACTCAGGTGGCAGACACAGAGCACCCCCAGAGCAAGATGGCTCCCTGGACTAACTGAATCTTTCAGTTCTGGATTCAAATGAAAGACCTTGTCTTACTCCCATAGTAGAGAGCAATTAAGGAAGACATTTGTAGACAACGTCAGGGCTTCACATGCATTATGCCTGTATATACAAATGCCCACACACTTGCAAACATACATGTATATACTACACATGAATATACACAATAAAAGAATTGTACAATTTGTAGACAAACTTAAAGGAAAAACATTTTGTGAACTTGGGTTAGGCAATGACTTCTAACATCACCATAAAAACCAAACCCTTTATGAAACAAAACTAAAGAATAAATTGCATTTCTCTTACAAGTTCTGCACAGGAAAGAATGAAACTGAATATAGATTATTTCCCACCTGAGAAAATAATGACCACCATGATCTGAAGCTGTTGCAGCCTTGGTGTGATTGCTACAGGTGCCACTGTCTCAAGTCCAAGTCAGCAATTCAAGTGTTTGAGTTCAGAGTGGCTGTCAGTGAAGAAATGTTTGCTGGGGGCACAGGAGTGTTAGGTGTGGACAGAGAAGAGGAGGGTCGTGAGGAACTTAAAACAGAGCAGAAAAATCCAGTGGCCTGTAAGGAGGCAAGGGCTCACTTAAGCTCTTGGCCATCTGAGGAGTACACAGTGATGGATTTGGGATTGATGTCAGTCTCAAGGGGAAAATATTTGCTGTAGAAATGAAGCTAATGAAAATAGTTCAGTAAAGTCATCCAATTTGCAATGATTCCCTGACAGAAAGCTGAGAGTGTCTGGTTATATTCTCAGATAGGAGAAGCTTGGTGGTGGTGGCGCACGCCTTTAATCCCAGCACTCTGGAGGTAGAGACAGGCAGATCTCTGTGAGTTTGTGGCCAGCCTGGTCTACAAGAGCTAGTTCAGGACAGGCTCAATAGATACAGTGACACACTGTCTTGGGGGAAAAAAAGGAAAGAAGGAAGGAAAGAAGGAAGGGGATGGATGCAGGGGAACATCCCACACTTGGCTCTGCATCCAAAATAGCTACTTTTCTGGCTTCAGAAAAATAGGCAGAGCTCCACCTAAACCAGGAGTTCTCAGAGTTTGGTGACCACTGCAGAGCCACTGGCCACTCTCCGGGTTTATTTCTGTTGCTGTGATAAAATGCTCAGACCCTAAGCAACTTGAAGATGAAAGGTTTTACCTGCGCTCACAGCTCCGGGTTATTGTCCATGGTAACAGGGAAGTCACAGTAGCAGGTAGCCACATCACAGCCACAGCCGAGGGCAGAGGAAATACCTGTGAGCATGCTGGTGCTCAGTCAGCCCCCTCTACTCTCATACAGTACAGGGGCACACACGTGTGCCCACGAGCCAGCCTGATGAAGACAATTCCTCTTCGACACTCTTTCAGGGTCTTTCTCCACTGTGTCACGGAGTCAGTTGTGAACAACCATCAGAACAGCTTCTTAGCGGTACACACTGTCTAAGCAGAATGCAGCGCTCTTCCACAGCAGCCTTCTGCCTATAGCTGTTGGTACATTTGATATCTGGAGCCTCAGTGAGCATATTGCAGCTGTGAAAGAGCAGAGCTAATATTGCAGAACAAAATGCTCATATTTCTGTGCCATGGTATTAATCAACCATGGTGACATTTTGCCTCTAGCGTGACTGCTACCCCACCTTGAGTAAGATATGCTGTTCCTTGTACCTGAAAGCATCCTCCTCTCCAAACCATTCCTTTCATCCCCATAGTGCTATCGATAAAGGGAACCTGATTGGATAAATGTCCAGAAGTTGACAAAAAATGAAAACAGGCATCTTACCCTGCTTTCCTGAACCCCAAGAGCTATGCTTTCAATCCTAAAGCAAGTGTATCTGAGCTTACCTGATTCATATACTCTTGCTATGATGAATACTTTCCTCACAGTTATGCAAGGCATTACTTAATAACAGATCTAAATATAGCATGAACCTTTCCAGAGGTCAATACACAGTCTATCCAAGACAAGACTCAGTGATTAGAGGATATTGGGGGTGGGGCAGTTCCTCCACTAAGGAACTCCCATGCAAGCATGAAGACCTGAGGTCCATCTCAAGTACACACATGAAAAGTGGGCCATGGTGGTGCTTTGGTTGTAATCCCAGTGCTTCTCTTGAACTTAGCCTTGGCAAGTTAAAGTTGCAGGCAAACCTGACTTGACCACTTACATACACATCCACACATCTCTTGGCATCTTTCTCCTCACACTGTGCACTGAGTGGCCACACAGCACAGGCATGCCTCCTCCCCAGATCACTTTCCTGAGAAGTAAAACACCAGGGCAAAGGCCTGGATGGGTGAGAACACAAGAAAGGAAGTTAAAGGCCTTCTCTGTTGAGAATCTCACAGGCCAGCAAACTGCACCGCTTGGTCCTAGAGCAGTCACAAGGGAAGGCAGAAAGCTGGACAAAGAGCCAAATCAATCCATCTCTTTGTGCAGCATCTGGGCTTCAGACACCTTGGAGTGCCGGCCTGTAAGAAAGCAGATGGGTTTGTCATCATGCCCCAACAGTCAGGAAGCTAGACTGACAGCAGAGCTCTCCCCAAACCAACCATCCTCTCCTGACAAGTCCCTATCTAATGTGTAAGGTGGTTGGATCCCTTGAATCTGACCCTCAAAGAGGAAAGAGGGCAAACAGACTTTGTGAGACCAAAAGCAGACCTGCAGGATTCTGGGGATTAAGATTCTTCCATTGCTCTCAAAGCCATTAGGGAAAGCAGCAGCATATGGACCCCAGATGTTCCTAGCTATCCCTCTGGTCTGCCCCGGAGCATAGACCACATCAGGAGAGGAGGAACCCCATGCATCTGGCCAGGCACCAACCCCTGGGAAGATCCAAGAAGCTCAATTTCTTTAACTGGGCTTGAGTCCTGCAGTCAAATTCTTTGTCATTTCCTTGTCCTTCTTCTGGCCAGCCCTGCCCTGTGAGAGTGGAGTAAGGGTAAAATGCATCCAGTCCAGTCGTCAGGTGGCACGGGAATTAAAGCCTCTCTCATCAGTGCTTTGGGGACCCAGCAAAACCTCTGTGACCTTGCCTGGGTCTAGATGTGAAAAGTTGAGGCGCTTTCTTTCCTAACACTGGCTACCAGGAAATGGGACAGTGCAGTTGGTCAAGTGACTTTTGACATCCTAATGGCAGAAACACAGCTGTATAGTTACCAAAACCTATTTTCCAGTATCCTTTGTAATAGTTAAGGCTATAGGGCCAGGTTATAACCAATGTCATAGGGGCAAATGTAACTGTTATGTTTTTCTACCCAAAGCAATCTCCAACCATCTTAACATCCTTTTCTTCTGTCTACTGTTCCTATGCAGAAACTCCAGTTGTGAACCCCAAAGCACTAGGTGATTGTGGAGACACATTATTTTCTTTTATGAATGAAAGGTGAAATTTTCATTGTAGAAATCCCCTTTGGAGAAAAGATCAGTATTAAGTATTGCTTACCGTAGCCAAATTAGGCTCCTGATAAATCCTTGATAAAATCATTGAGATGGTATCTAGGATCCCAGAGAGGAAAGGGAAGGGTGACAGATTGGCCAGCACATGTAGAGGGGTGACTTTAGTGTACAGGTGACACAGGCATTCCCACCCCAAGACTCCCCTCATGAATGTGTCTGCAGTGTTGATAAAATCTCTGTGAGCTTGTCTGGGTCTTCACATGAGAGCTTGGGACTCCTATCTCAGCAACTGCTGTCAGTACCTAAACTGACTGATACTGAAACATATTAAACAGAATAAGAGACCTCAGGATCCTGAAGACATGGGATCAGACCAATGACCACCAAGTATGTTTTCTTCTTTGGAGAGAGGCAACCCCACAGCGTCTCTCCTCATGGCGTGTCTGCTGCCATTGGAGCACTGTGTACTCACTGGCCCCAACTCACTCCACTATGTGCCACTGCCATGTATAGAAAATATTTGACAGAAGTTTCTAGAAATTTGACAGCAATATTGAAATCTGAAATGCTATTGCCTGTTAGGATGGGGGAAAACCAAAAGAAATTTTTATAAATTAGAAAAATCACATTTTGACAGTTTGTGCTGAGGGAACTAACTGGATTCTGTTTTTTTTCTCTGAAGAAAATATATATATAAAAAAACAAGCACCTCACGGAGCAGTGTTCAGAAAGTACAGACAGCAAACTCGCGGAAGTGTCATCTGTGGCATCAGGCAGCTGCTCCGTCCACTTCAGGAAGCCTCCACGGGCATAATTAAATGCCTGATGTGACTACTTCTAAAGCAAAATGGTTTGTTTTGGCTCTCATTTGGGAATTTCCAGAGCAGGATTGGGAAACACCATTGTGAAGGCTTGAATGGAGGTCAGCATGGCAGAAGCCAGCAGCCACAGCTTGAGTCGGGAAAGAGAAAGGAGAATGGGCTGAGAGATGGCTGTGCTGGTAACATGTTTGCCTCACAAACATAAAGATCTGAGTTTGATTACAAGAACTCATAAAAGTCACGGTGACGGGGAGCTGCGGGAGGAGATTGACCAGTGGCGCTCACTGTTCATCTCCCACTTGAAATCCTAGACCAGTGGATGCCCTGTCTCCTGACACTCATATGCAGGTACACACATGGACATACATGCACCATACTGACATGTATACCTATGTGTGCACAACAGAGAAAGGGGGAAAGTGTGGTCCTACCATGTCTTCAAAACCTGCTTCTCATAACCTAGTGAAAATGCAGTAGGCCCCAATTCTGTAAGGTCCACAGCGTCCAAACACCACGTCCTAAAAACCCGTCTTTACCATGGACATTTGTGGTGGATAGGAGCTATCATCTAAATCATTGTGTCATATTTGTGGTATTTGTCAGCGTTTTATAATTTGAAATTTGTTTTTTACTTCATCATTCTTTTTAAAAAATCACACTAAATTTCACAATTTAAATCTGAATAGTTTTTTTTTTGAAAAAGCCTCAGAACTAACTAAACAACAGTCCTCATAAAATCTGGGTGCAGGCCAGTGAAATGATTCAGCCGGCTTAGTCACTTGCCACCTAGCTCATGACCTGAGGTGGATCCCCAGGTCATACAGGGAGGAAGGGGAGAACTGACTCCTTGACACATGTCAAGGAGAACTGACTGGCATACATGTTGTGCATATGTGATGTGACACACACACACACACACACAAATATAACTTAAAAATATGGTGCCCTCATGTCTAGCAATACCCGACCTCAGCCTGCATCCCTGGGACCAGCATCCTGTAGTCTAGAGTCGCTGGAACACGGCTTATTTTGCTGGTGACTATATTAGGGTTCACTACAGAACCAATACAATATTTACCTGTCTATCTATCATCTGTCTGTCTGTCTGAGTAGCTACCTACCTGTCTTTCTATTATCTAATACTGATTTATACAAGAAGGTAGTAGAATAGTTTCTAACTAATAGAAGCTGGCAGTCCACCAATGACCATCTGCTTGTCACAGAAATGAGTTCTCAATGCACAAGGCTGGTGCCTCAGTAGTCTCAATATAATGACGAAGACATGGAAAATTCCTGGATGGTTTCTGGTCTTTAATCCATGTTAAAACCCAAAGAAGCTGGGTTCTGATGTCAGCAAGGGATGGTGGTATCAGTGATAGAATAGATAACACTCCCCAGCAGACAGGGATGGCAGGCAGGCAGGGAGGGAAGGCAGGCAGGCAGGGAGGGAGGGCAGGGAGGCAGGGAGGGAGGGCAGGC
>NW_026067958.1:8748257-8760353 GCF_014885135.2 Alexandromys fortis | reverse complement strand
GAGACCGCACGGGGCAACCTCGCGTCCTGCTCCACCCCACGGCCGCCCACCGGGAGGGGCACTCCGGCCGGAGAGGGGGCGCGGCCGAGGGGGGGGGAGGGCGGGGGGGCAGGGAGGGAGGGCAGGCAGGGAGGGAGGGAGGGCAGGCAGGGAGGGAGGGAGGGCAGGCAGGCAGGGAGGGAGGGCAGGGAGGGAAGGCAGGCAGGGAGGGCAGGCAGGCAAGAAGGGAGGGCAGGGAGAGCAGGCAGGCAGGGAGGGAGGGAGGGAGGGCAAGAAGGGAGGGAGGGCAGGGAGGGAAGGAAAGCAGGAAGAACTGCTTTTTCCTGGACGACCCCTTTACATCGTGGTTGCTCTTAAAAGTCTTAGCCCACTGGTGGAGAGGGCCTTACCTCTGTTAATCCTTCCTGACTCAACCACCACAGATTGGTAGAGAGTAAGTGTCTGCTCTTAATCCATTGTCCCTGTGTCCTCACCTAAGATGGTCTGTGAATACTTTTTGAAATACACAGTCAACAAAGAAGTAAGGAACACAGAACACCAGGTAATGGAACACCAGCAAAAGAATTTCCCAGGGACCAATGCAAAGGAATAGGATCCTGCGACTCTGAACTAAGATTTGAAAATAATCATTTTAGAAAATCCTGGAGAACCACAGGAGAATGCTGATAACTCAAGCATATAATGGGTGAGACCTGGCAGGTGGAAGGCAGGCAGACATAAAGAGAGGGCATGGAATTTCGCAGGCAGAGCGAGGAAAGGGTCAATGGGGATATCTCATGGGAACCAGTACATTTTCTCAGGAAATTTTCTGAAGTAGGGAAAGAAAGTAGTTTAAAGTTTTCTCAAAGAAATAATGTCTAGTGACATTCCAGATCTTGGGAGTGGAGAAAGCATCTAAAATCATGAAACTCAGAAATGCCCAAATACCACACCAAGACACACTGTAAGCAACAGTCAAAAGAAAGGGGGAACAGACAACCTGGAAAGCCCCAAGAAAACAGAATATAACTATACCAAATTAAGTCAAACCTCACAGCAACAATAAACAAACTGGACAAGACATTCAGAAAAAAAAAAGAGCAGAACAAAAGCAAATCATTACCCCAGGAGCAATCAGCTAAAGAAGACAAAAGAGAAAGAAACTAGTCACTCAGGAGCAGAGGCAGGAGGATGTCTATGAGTGAGAAGCCAAGTCAGAGCTACATAGTGATGCCCTGTCTCAAA
The DNA here is from genome assembly GCF_014885135.2 of Alexandromys fortis. Taxonomy (NCBI): domain Eukaryota; kingdom Metazoa; phylum Chordata; class Mammalia; order Rodentia; family Cricetidae; genus Alexandromys; species Alexandromys fortis. The sequence goes on along the minus strand of NW_026067958.1, from coordinate 8,759,129 downwards.
AATGGATGAGAGAACGGAGCTCATTATCACATGGCAGTGGTGTGAGATGCAAACGGTACAGACTCCCTAATCGAATGACTAAGAACGACTGCGTGAGTTAAGAAAAGAAAATCCAGTGGATTTCCTAATGATATATATATATATATATATATTATACAACATATTTCAATACAATATGTAATATATACTTATATGTGTGTACATGCAATATACATATTATAGTATGTGTGTGTCTCATCGTGCCCATGCATGTGCACAGCATGCATATACATGTCACTGTCACACATATGGGATAATTTTCTGTGGGTCCCTGGGGATCAAACTCTGGTAATTAGTTTTGTTAACAAGCACCGTTGCCTACTGAGCTATCTCGATAGCTAGCTCCAGTGTCTTTCTTTATGTAAGACAAATTTTAGAGTCAGAACCTAAAGGGGTGGAATATATGGTCCCTGCAAATACAACCAGGGGAAGGAGGTTAATAACCCTATAAATATGTCTTTAGAGACAAAATGTTCATTCTGTAATGATAGAAAGATTAAAAGACATAGTAATGGTTACATATATGCAACCAACATTAGAATACCTTCATGGCTAAAGACCTGAAGTTAGAGACTTGTGGCAATACCCATGTTCAATAATGGAGTATTCCGAAAGAAATGACTGGTTTGAACAACACTGCTGAGCTGACAAGATGGCCCAGTGGGCAAGGTGCTCATGGCTCAGCTTGATGACCTGGTTTCAAATCCAAATGCCCATATAATGTGTGGCCATTCTTTTTTTCATCTAGACACAAACTAGAGTCACCTTGGAAGAGGGAATCTTAATTGAGAAATTGCTTCTGTCCTGTTTTCTTGTAAGTATGTCTGTGGGGCACTTTCTTGATTGTTGACTGATGTAGGAGGCTCTGCCAACTGTGGGTGGTGCCATTCCTGAGTAGGTTGAGTGCCATTCCTAGGCTGTGTAAGAAAGCAAGCTGAGCTGCCATTTCTGCTTCAAGTTCTTGCCTGTGGCTTCCCCAGATGGTAGACTGTAACCTGTCTCCTCCAGGCTGGCTTGGGCCCGTGTTGATCCTAGCTAACTAGGACACGGTGCAGGAGAATAGTCTCCAGGACAGACTGCAGGGTAGGTGACACAAGAAGCAGGCCTTGGTGCACGGCTGGAGATCAAAGCCCTCTGAGCACCTTTGAAGGAGATGGAGACGCCAATAAATGACAGCAAAAAATGGGAAATTTACAGCTGCATAAAACAGAGCGACAAACTCTTGATAGCCATCACTTAAAAGAAGAAATCAAAAGGAATTTTAAAACATCTTCAGACAAACAGAATGAAAACACAGCACACAAAAGCTTGGGATGCCACAGAAACAGCGTACAGAGACTAAAAACTGTCTCTAAACAACCTAACTTTACACCTCAAGTAATTTAGGGGGAAAAAAGAACAAATTGAGCCAAAGTTACTGGAAGGAAATAATAAAAAGTAAAACAGATGCAAATCAAGTGGAGAATAGGGTAGCAGAGGAACCACCAAGGCTAAGAGTTGGCCTACTGGGGAAAATGCTAGGGCCTGCTCCTGCCTCAGTCTGGCTGGTTCATCACTTCCAGGAGAATCTGTGAAGCCAAGCTTGAAAGCTACATAGAAGTAAGTGTGTACAAAATGCAGTTCAATTACATGAGGGTTTTCTATTTAGAAAATTTAAATCCACCAAGTAGTTAGCACAGAAGAAACAGACAAACGCTGAGAAATGTACAACCCATTGTGGCCAAATCCTGAAGATACAAAAAGCCTCATTCATCAACAGCAAAGAAATGTGGTCGGTAATCCACAGCCTCCAAGCCACAAGAGTCTGCCGGTGGGGACTCCACCTGGGAATGCGATCAGACATCTGGAGCAGAAGCATAGATGTGTGAATCCTTAGGGCTGACGAACAAAGATTACTAACAAATTCGTCCACACATCGAAAAAGAGTATGCCACAACCTTGTGGGATTCATCTCTGAGAAACATGGCTGTGCCAGCATTTACAAATCTATTAGCTATGCCATATTAACAGAATGAGAAGAGAACATGATAATCTTAACATTTATTTAAAAAATCATTTAACAAAACTCAATTTCTGTTCACAGTAAAAATTCTCAAAATAGGTACTGAATGAGCTGATCTCAATTCAGTACAAACCACTTACACAAAGTCACCGCTAACGTCAATGGATGCTCTCCTGTTAAGATCTGGTACAAAGCCAGAAAGTCTGCTCCCGCTGCTTCTCTTCAACGCAGTTCTGGGAATCCTAGACAGGATGATTAGGCAAGAAAATTTAACCAAAAGCATCAAAATCAGAATGGAAGACTTGATCTCTCTTTCCAAATGTCATGAAAACTCCAAAGACTTTATTTAAAAGAATAAACTCTTGGAACTATGTTCATGGTGATATCACAGGCTGCAAAAGCAGAATCTCAAAGGCAACAGGTGCTCCTTATATCAACATTGAACTACACAAAAAGCCAATCGAGCAAATAGTCCCATCTATATTAGAAGCTAAAAATTAATTTAGGAATGCATTTAACCAAAAAGACAAATTTTTTATTTTACTGGCAAATATAAGATGCTGAAAAGAAAAATGAAAGAGGTACGATTAAATAATAGGGAGGTGGTTCAGTAGGCATGAGGGCCTGCGTGTGAATCTTTAGCCTCTACTCGGAAGCCTAGGCATGTCTAGAGTGACAGCAACCCCAGCATTTGTAAGGGTGGGGACAAGTGAACCTGAGATCCACTGGAGCCAGCCAGCCTAGCCAAAATGGAGTGCTTCCGGCCTGCTAAGAGACCTGTCTCAAGGCAACACAGCAGACGGTGATAGAAGAAGACACCCCATTTTGTCCTTTGACCTCTGTATATTTACACACTCAAATCCATGTACCATACACACATACACAGCATAGAACACATATTCTACCTCTCTATATAAAAGAATTAACATTGTCAAGTGTCCACACAAAGCAATATATAGTTAATGTAATTCCTATCAAAAGTGTGGTTTCAGTTTTCAAAGAAACAGAAAAGATAACCCTAAAATTTATGTAGGGTTGCAGAAGATCCCGCTTAGTCACAGTTGTCCTGACAAGGAACAGAACTGTTGCCTTCACATCCCCTGATTTCAAACCATATTCACAAAGCTACAGAAAGTGCAACCAATGTCTTGGAGAGATAGCTACAGCCTTGGGTTCGTTATACCATTGTTCACAAGAGTGAAAACATGAAAACAACCTGTGTCTGTCAGTAGAAAAAGAATAGAATAAGAATAATCACCAGACTAACAGAGAAAAGTGTATACATGCAAACATTTGAATATATGCACACACAGGAATCCTACCAGTTGGAGCATCACGGGTGAACCGGAAAGACGTTCTCACGCATGCGTCCTAGAATCAAGCATACAGAGCAGAGCCTGGATAGCCGCTGCCAGGGACTGGGGAGATGCTGGTCAAAGGACATCAGCTTTCAACTGTGAAGTGCGATTAATAAAAACTCACAGAGAAACTGGGGTTCAGCCTGAAGATCCGAAACACAAAGCAGCCGGCCACTGGCTCTTACCTTGACTTCAGTCCAAAATGGAGATCCTGCTTCCAAGAATCTCAGAATGAAACTGTGTGTGAAAGCTGTTGCCTCCCGTTTTATAATCCTCTCTAGTTCTGGGATTAAATATGTCACCACTGGGATAAAAGGCGTGCACCACCTGCTTTCTGTGACAACTAGTATGACTACTGGGATTAAAGGTGTGTGTTACCACTGCCTTGTCTGTAAGGCTGACCAGTGGGGCTGTTTAACTCTCTGATTTTCAGGCAAGCTTTATTTATGAAAATACAAATGAAATGCCAATACACATTTGTGTAGGATATACAAGTTCTAGATCTACTGTACATGGTGGTGACTCTAGCTAATAATACTGCAGTCTATGCCTGAAATTTCCTAAGAGTAAATCATATATTTCTGCCACACTAAAAGATAGTAAACATGACAGACTCATTAATTCACTTGACTTCCATAATTGTACATAAATGTATAAAATAATTGCACCTACATAACTGTACATACATATATACATATTTAAATATAAATATATAAAATATACATATATAAAATAATTGTACAAACATATATAAAAATGTTAACTCCTTTCTCAAAGGGCTGTCATTTAAACTGTGACATAGACATTTTAGAAGAACACAGCCATTTAACCCATTGCAATTATTTATTATTCTTTAGAGGATCTTGCAGATGGGCGATTCCCCTGGATTTCTCTAACAGAATTTAAATAGAGAGGAAGCAGGAAGGACTGACAGAGAAAGAAAACAAGGCAGTGTGACTATGGTGACAGACTGCCATGCAACAAGTCAAGTCAGCAGCTGCCAGATGCTAAAGTTTGGGGCCTAGGTGACCCCGAAGTGCCCTAGTCCAGCCTGCCTGGTGAAAGTAGTTTGAACTTCCAGGAAACTACCATGTCAACCTGCATCCAAAAGCCACGCCTCTCTGCTTGAACATCTCCGAACCTGTGCTGTGACCATAGCCCCCTTGCTGTGTTGCTCTCTGCCAACTTCTTGCCTCCTTTGCCACATTCTTCCCATGACAGGAAGTCAAAGTGCCTATAAAGTGCTGCTGGTGCCCCTGCAATGGTGGATTTGCATAGCACTACCAAAAAATACCCCAGAGAACAATTTGCAGGAGGAAAGTTGATTCAGCTCACAGTTCCTGGGGCTTCTCCTGTGTCCGCTTGGCTTCTTGTACTTGTCATGAGGGCAGCCTCATGTTGGGGAAAATGTCCTTCACTTCACAGGGAGCAGGAAGCAGAGAGGGGAAGGGATCAGAATCAGGATTTCTCTGGAAGGAATAATTTGCACAGGCTAATTTGTCAGATAAACCCCATCTCCCAAAGTTTCAATTACATCTAAAATAGTGCTACTGGGTGAAGAGAAACAGTCAGTAGCGTGCCTGTAGGAAACAAATCAGAATCAAATCATAGCAGCCCCTACCCATGTTCTTTGGTTGGCCTGGTGCTCACATGTCCTCAAAATGTCTCACAGCAATGAGACCAAGAAGGTGGGAGGCAAAGGACCCCTTTTTATTTGTACATTCCTATGGTTATGACTCCATCCTTTCCTGCACAGGGCTGGGTATTCCTTAATAATTCATCAGAGCCAACCAAGACACACAGCAAAACTCAAACCTCCCCAGGAGAGCATGGTCTGTATCCATTTACTTGTCTCGTTTACCCCAATGAGAAGCAGAAGATGGACTGTTGATTTTAGAAGCTACTGAGTCAAGAGGCCTCCAAAAGTTAATGGATGACTATGTGTCTACAGTGAGTTCTGGAGGATTCCATAGAGTCTGGTCACAGACTCCACAGTGAGTCAGAACACAATGGCCAAGTGTGACCGTGCTGAGAATCACACTGGAACAGGGACCAGAAAAAGCCTGCTTGAAGCGAGCTCCTTGAGCAGGACTGGGAAGAATGTGTTTGCCAGAACACAGAGTCAATTAGAAGTCAAGGCACTGCAGCCCCAAAGCCCAGGATGTCAAGGGGAGCTGCAACCACATCATAGAGCAGAGGCCTGCAAATGTCTTCAGTAAAGGATCAAATATAAATGATTTTATTATATATATTTATGTGTGTGGTTTTGTGTGTGCATGTGTGTGTGTATACATATGGCTGAAATCAGAGAACAACTTTATGAAGGTTCTCTCCTTCCACCATGTGGCTCCCAGGGATCAAGCTCAGATCTTCAGGCTTAGAGGCAAGTGCCTTCACCCACTCAGTCATCTCACCGGCCTCTAAAGGAAAACTAGTCAGGCTTTGCAAGCATGCAGACGCTGTCACAGTAGCTTCACTCTGGCACAAAGTGACCATAAGCACTTCAGAAATGAATAGGTTTCATTTCTGTGTTTCAATAAAACTTTATTTAAAGGAACAAGCAGTGGCCAGAGCACTAGCTGAGGAAGTTCTAGTCCATAAAGAACACAACACCACTGGAGATTTGTGAGACCTTTACATGGCTTTGCCAATGCTATGTGTCAAGGGAGTAATCTGAGCATAGGCTGATAAAAAGTGGAAGAGGAGCAATAGCGCATAGTGTGGAGAGGGCCGGAGATGGAGTGTGGAGAGCAGGGCTAAAAAGGCCAGCTTCTGGAATGGAGAAAGGGCCGCAAGAGGCTGAACTGTGAGAACCAGGATTTGGGGGTGCTGAGGGTTCAGGAGCAGAGGCCATCCCGTCCAGCAGTGCGGCCAGACAGCTTGTCAAGCCCCTCTGTCTCTTCTGTGTTGGGTGTCACTGCACTGGAACTCCGGCTGACACAGGCTCCAGTGTGACCCCCAGGCTTCCCTGCAGGCAGCACCTGACACTCTGAGTCCGGCCAAGCCTGGGCCCCAGGCAGAGGAGATGGAACATCACTGAGCTGCTAGACATTCCGGCACACAGCCAAAGCCGAACAAAACCAGCCGGGTGAGAACCACAGAGCCTGTGTGAGGGCCAAATGGCTTTCTAATCATGCTGCTCTCCAGACGGGACAAAACCGTCTCTCCAGCAGCATGTGGAGCCAGGAAAATGAGAGGAGGTCAGGCATCCAGCAAGTCCACAGCAAAGAATCTTGTTTCAAAGCTCAGAGATCCCCTTGGCCTGGGTCAGTGGGGCATGGAAAGCGGGGAGGGGGCATCTGTTATTCCTGGAATATTAGGGACCTGTTCTACAGAGCTGAGCACTCTGAGATGGAGCAGGTGGATGCCATTTCCCCGTGAATATCCCACCAGCTCTCTCTGGAACTTAACACAACACCCTCCTGGAAATACAGTATGAAGGTGAGGTTTGTTTTGGTTTGTTGTTGTTGTTGCCTGTAAGTGTCTCTGCTGCTGTGCATGCAGAAGGAATCGCCTGAAGAGGAGCCAGCTTAGGCTCAGTCCCGTTTCTGTCCCACAAAGAGGAGGTTTACTAACTGGTGGCACATTCTCTTGCTTTAGGCTAAGTGTTTAGGGCTCGCAGGTACCCAGGATGTTGCTTTGATATTCTGTGTGCGTCCCTGAGACTCTGTTTCAGAAGCACGACAATGAGGGACAGAATCCTGATGCAGTGTTGCCATTCAATCAATCAGGAAATGTTAGGAAATACATCCAGAGTTGTTTCAAACATGACTGTAGTCACGCGGTTAAGCTTTTCACTCTCTTTGCATGCTATTAAAATTTTTAAGTAATAGAATTATAGGCACCCAAATCCAGATGATGAATATGAAATAGGAATACCACTATTTATTTTTATTATTTAATTTTAAAGATTTTTTACTTTTGTTTATTAAATTGCATGTATGCATGGGCACCCTGTGCATGCCTGATGCTATGGAGGTCAGAAGAAGACGTTGAAACCCTTAGAACTGTAGTATAGACAGTTGTGCACTGCCCTGAGGGTAGTGGGAACTGAACCCAGGTCCCTTGCAGGAATAGTACAACAGTCTTACCTGCTGAGCCATCTCTCCAGCACCTTCCCCAACCGTCAACTTTTGGAGGAATTAAATAACTTTAATTGTGCTGAAGTAAATAATGAAAGCGCACTAAAATGCTACACCGGTTCCTTCCCTTTTGAGAAAGCAAGTGATAAAGGAAGGGGAAGCAGGTAGAGTTGGTTTTCTTGCAGCGTTCCTTCTTTCTAGGAATAAATTCTATTTTCTTTTTACTTCCTGAATGTTTCAAACTCAGGTTGGTCTTATGGAGACCTGAGAAAGGCTTGGCTGGGCCAAGAGAAGCCATTCAGAGTCTTCCGCTTGCCATGGACCTGGGTTTCCTGTGTTGTAAAGGGGAAGATTTACTGTGCACCTGCCTCAGGGGAATGTTAACTGGACCTCACAGCCACTATGGCACTGTGCCAAGGGCGGCAGCACACTGCAGGGTGAGCTGAGCATGGGCCCAGCTTTGCACGTTGCTGGCCTCAGTGCCCAGAGAAGCTTGTTAGCATTGTCTAAGGGAAAAGGGAGTAGTAATCCTCCATCATAGCCCTGCACAGCCAGTGATTGGGAAATCATCGATCCATAGACCAGGAGAATGGTAGCAAGTCTTGTGATTTAGAAAAAGCAGTAAGAGAGAGAAAGATGCCATGTGACAGAACTCAGGTAGAGGTTTCCTTTTTTAATTGGGGAAAGTGAATGGGAAAAGCGGGGAGGGGAGCTCTGGTGACAGGAGTAGCAGGAGAGGAGAGGAGAGAAGAGGGGAGGGGAGAAGAGGGGAGGGGAGGGGAGGGGAGGAGAGGAGAGGGGAGGGGAGGAGAGGAGAGGAGAGGAGAGGAGAGGAGAGGAGAGGAGAGGAGAGGAGAGGAGAGGAGAGGAGAGAGAGGGAGAAGGAGAAAGATGGGAGGTGGGTAGGGCCCTTTTAAAAGGGAACATAGTGAATGTGCACAGGAGATGCTCTTAATGGCTACAATGAGCCTGTTGGAACCCCAAAGTCAGGTCAGTACAGATGCCTGAACACTAACAAGTCTCTGTTGTCTCTTCGTGAGCCCTTTCGTGTGCCTCCAGATACCTTCATCCATATTAGGGACCAACAATCTCCAGTTCCCAACCTTCCTCCCCTATCCCACCATGAGCTGCCTAGAAAGCTTGATCTTGGGCAAGAGTCCATGAGGAATTAAAGTCTTAACAGGAAGTGTTCATGAATACTCCACCCATCATGTTGACATAGAGTTTTTATACCCTGTGATAGAATTCAAAGCCCAGTGCCCTGTTTAAGGAAACCACAGAAGAGAGCATATGCGGGACCTCTCTCTCTGCAGGCGCTCCCCAGCTCAGTCCTGCAGTATTCACATTGTGGGCACAAACCGCCGGAAAAGAATACACTGATTTGGGCCTGGAATACACTGAGTACATGGAGAGGTGGCAGAAAGGTTAAGAGCACAGGATGTTCTTCCAGAGGATCTGGTTCAACTCCCAGCATTCATAGGAGGGTCTAATTATTATTATTATTATTATTGTTGTTAATTATTATTGATTTTTATGGAGCGCTACATTTTTTCTCTGCTCCCTGCCCTGCCTTTCTCCTCCCCTTCAACCCTCTCCCATGGTCCCCATGCTCCCAATTTACTCAGGAGATCTTGTCTTTTTCTACTTCCCATGTAGATTAGATCTATGTAAGTCTCTCTTAGGGTCCTCATTGTTGTCTTTTGGGATTGTGATTTATAAGCTGGTTTTCTTTGCTTTATGTTTTAAAAGGACTTATGAATGAGTACATATGATAGTTGTCTTTCTCTTTCTGGGTTACCTCACTCAAAATGATGTTTTCTAGCTCCATCCATTTGCCTGCAAATTTCAAGATGTCATCATTTTTTTCTGCTGTGTAGTACTCCATTATGTAAATGTACCATATTTTCCTTATCCATTCTTCGGTCAAGGGGCATTTAGGTTGTTTCCAGGTTCTGGCTATGGCAAACAATGCTGCTATGAACATAGTTGAGCACATGTTCTTGTGGCACAAGTGAGCATTGTTTGGATATATACCCAACAGCACTATTGTTGGGTCTTGAGGTAGATTGTTTCCTAATTTTTTGAGAAATTTCCATACTGATATCCAAAGGGGCTATACCAGCTTGCTCTCCCACCAGCAATGCAGAAATGTTCCCTTTACCCCACAACCTCTCCAGCATAAGTTGTCATCAGTGTTTTTGATCTTGGCCATTCTTAAAGGTGTAAGATTGAATCTCAGAGTTGTTTTGATTTGCATTTCTCTGATGACTAAGGATGTTGAGCATTTCCTTAAGTGTCTTTCAGTCATTTTAGATTCCTCTGTTGAGAGTTCTCTGTTTAGGTCTGTACTCCGTTTTTTATTGGATTATTTGTTCTTTTATTAACTGACTTCTTGAATTCTTTGTATATTTTGGAGATCAGCCCTCTGTCTGATGTGAGGTTGGTGAAGATCTATTTCTATTTTGTAGACTGTCATTTTGTCTTGTTGACCACATCCTTTGCTTTACAGAAGCTTCTCAGTTTCAGGAGGTCCCATCCATTCATTAATTGTTTCTCTCAGTGTCTGTGCTACAGTGTTATATTTAGAAAGTGGTCTCTGACGTGGGAGTGATTTCTTATTAATAAAGAAACTGCCTAGGCCCATTTGATAGGCCAACCCTTAGGTAGGCAGTGTAAATGGAACAGAATGTTGGGAGAAAGAAGCTGAATCAGTGAGCCGCCATGATTCTCCCACTCCAGACAGACGCAGGTTAAGATCTTCCCTGGTAAGCCACCGCGTGGGCTACACAGATTTTTAGAAATGGGTTAGATCAATATATAAGAGCTAGCCAATAAGAGGCTGGAACTAATGGGCCAGGCAGTGTTTAAAAGAATACAGTTTCCATGTAATTATTTCCGGTAAAGCTAGCCGGGTGGCGGGAAGCAGCCCGCCGCTTTTATTACTACAGGTCTTCTGTGCCAATGTGTTTGAGTGTACTTCCCACTTTCTCTTCTATGAGATTCAGTGTGGCTAGCTTTATGTTGAGGTTTTTGATCCATTTGGACTTTAGCTTTGTGCATGGTGATAGATATGGATCTATTTTCATTTTTCTACATGTTGATATCAAGTTATGCCAGCACCATTTGTTAAATATGCTTCCTTTTTTCCATTGATTTTTTTTGCTTCTTTTTCAGGTGTTAAAAGGTGTGTGGATTAATATCTGGGTCTTTGATTCAGTTCCATTTGTTCTCCTGTCTGTTTTTATGCTAATACCAGACTGTTTTCAGTACTTTGGCTCTGTAGTAGAGTTTGAAGTCATGGATTATGATGCCTCCAGAAGTTCTTTTATTGTACAGGATTGTTTTGGCTCTCCTGAGGTTTTTTTTTTTTTTTTTTTTTTTTTTTTTTTTT
>NW_026067958.1:8577956-8748249 GCF_014885135.2 Alexandromys fortis | reverse complement strand
TTTTTTTTTTTTTTTTTTTTTTTTTTTTTTTTTTTTTCTTTTCTTTTCCAAATGAAGTTGAGTACCGTTCTTTCAAGGTCTGTGAAGAATTTTGCTGGGCATTGTATTGAATCTGTAACTTGCTTTTGGTAAGATTGCCATTTTGACTATGTTAATTCTACCTATCCAAGAGCATGGGAGATCTTGTCACTTATGATAGTTTACATAAGCAACCCCAAAAATCCTACCAAGGAATTTCTACAACTCATAAACACTTTCAGTAATGTAGCAGGATACAAGATTAGCACAAAAATATCAGTAGACCTCCTTTATACAGATGATAAATGGGCTGAGAAAGAAATCAGAGAAATATCACCCTTCATAATAGCCACAAATAGCATAAAATATCTTGAGTAACTCTAACCAAACAAGTGGAAGACTTGTATGACAAGAACTTTAAATGGAAAAAGAAATTGAGGACTCTATAGGAGATCCTTATGCCCTCTTCTGGCCTCCATGGGCACTGCACACATGTGATATATAGACATACAAGCAGACAAACAACCCCAAAAAAGAATACTGTAGTTCGTAGGGAAAAGAGTTGTACAGGAACTCTGGTTCCTCTGGGTTTGTTCTAGAGTGTTTTGTGCTCTGCACCACAACATGCATCCTTCAGAAGAAAGGGAATGAAGATAATCTCAAAGTTTCCCTCAGTCCTTTAGGAGGTGACAGAACCTTCTAAACTAGCTCTAATTCTCTTCTCCAGCCAGTCCTGCGAGGGCTGCCTCCCCCCAGCCCACTTTCCTGAGAAAGGAAGTGACATGCTGCCTTGTGAGGTTTTCCCTGGTGACATGCTTCCATCTGGCCACAGTAGGGGCTCATCTGGGGCCCATACAGCATGTGCCAAGATCAGCAAAGATAAGATCTCAGTGCAGAACTCTCCCATCCTCGGGGGGTGGGGGCTGAGAGAGGAATCTGAGCCCAGCTTTTGAGGTCTTTGCCTAGTGGAGCCGATCTGCTCTTAGAAAAGTGACCTGGTTGATCAGACAAGAAGAAACAAGCCAAGGTCACAGCAGAAAACCTTTGAAGCAGTCCCATCTGCCTCCCCAGAAGGCCAGCGCATCTGCAAAATACGACCTTCCACAGGAGCCTTGCACTGTGACCTGTGAGAGGTGGCTCTCCTCTGCGCAGCCGCACACACAAGCTTCATTTCCCACTAGCTGATTTTGAATAAACATTTCTGAACAGAAAGCTATAAACCCTCACACTGGGTATGATAAATGCTGCCCTGATCAGATGTAGAGTTCTGGACTTAGTGCTGCCTACTGTTTTACAATCCCCCAGGGGCCAAAAGCAGACATTCCCATCAAGAACACCTACGTACATTCTGGGATCCCCAAAAGAGACAGTGAAGCCTGGATGTGTTGATCCAGACAGCTGGGTCTCCCCTTGGCAACTCTGTCCTTTATCTGGTCAGTTTTAACAGACACATGTCCCTGCCACCTCTGGAAGAAGTGTTTAACCAGGGTAGAAAGTTGTGGAAAGACAGGGAGGTCCCAGAGGCATCCCCCAAAATATAGGCTGTTGCCACAACCCTTGACTAGATGGGTAAGCTCCTATTTTCAGAGCCATGGCACACTTTGGTTGTAGGATATTGGCAAATCAGTCTGAACTGTCAGAGAAACTTCCTCCCTGCTGGCTAGCTTTCCTACTGCCAAAAGATGGCAAACCACGGAAGGAGGCTTTTTACCAGTGATCCTTTCCTAGGGCTGAGTTTTGCATTCTACAATACCAGCCTGCCAAGTAAAATGTGCTCGTTAGTGTAATAGTGACATGATTATTATAGAGGTTACCAAAAACACTTCCTGATTGGATTTGAGTCCTGCTACAGGAGGGAATTCATGCCCAGTAGTATAATCCATGGTCAAGGAGAACATAGGCTCTGGGTGTGGAGGAACCTACTTTTGCTTGTTTGCTAAATGGTCATGTTGCTATAATTGTCTTCCAAACATTTGTTTTTGTACCCATAGATTAGTAATGCTCTAAGCCTCCGTCACAGCAGTTTCTTTTTGTAGCAGACAGGCTGTTTCAGAGACTCATAGCTAGTCAATGGACTGAGAATAAGTTACCGTGTGCTCACCCTTGAATGGGACAATTATATTAACCTCCCCCCATCCTGCCCAATCTCAGGGAGCATCTCCAAAGAGGAGGCTGCGAGAATTTGGGAGCCGGAGTGTGGGCTGGAGTGGTGAAACTGTGACGGGGACACTGTGCCCATGAGCTCACCGCATTGTGCTGTAAGCCAGTCAGGAGAACACCATCAGCAGATGAGGGGAGCTCCCACTAGCTGAAGAGCTATTGGCCTTTGATGGCAGCTCCGGGTGGGTGGGGAGTCCTTTCTTTTCAGATGCGTAGTTACAGATAAGTTTTCCCTGCTCCAGCGGATAGCCCTCCATTCATTCACATTCCGCCAGCAAAATTTGAGCTGGTGTGTTACTTAAAAAAAAGAAGAAAAAGACAAAGAAGACATCAAGTTGGAGGAGGTGCTAGAGGTATTGAGAGATCGGGAGTAAATGTGCCACAAAACACTGCATATATGTATAAAACTCTCAAATGAATAAACGAAAACATTTTTTATTGGAAAGATTCCTGCTCATTTGGAAACCCAGCTGTGCCTTTTTGTTAGTTTTGCAGAGCACAAGTTAGTGGGCTCCTCTGGTTAGGGGACTGCCTTAGATTGCTCAGAACCAGTTCCACTATCAGAAGGCCTCTTCTCTGTCTTGTTCTGGCAGATAACTGGCCTGCTCCTCTCTTCCATATCAGCCATTGCCATGATGTGTCGGACTAGGTGTTTCGTGTGTTAGTCTCTGTGTGCCTTACCTCCTTCCCATCTGCCTCCCAAAATAAGAACAGAAAAAGCTGAGGAAGCAGGGCTACACCTTATAGCCCCCAGCAGATGCTTCTGTGTTTATTCTCCTCCTCCCAGGAGGGCTATCACTGTAAACTGTTTATCTGAGCCATCTCCATTTTTTGTGGAAGTCTCTTTCCTCTCGCTGTGAAATGTGCTCAGCTCTTCAACCAAATCTCAGGCGATGGCTGCGAAGGGAGAAACTAGTTTGCATACTTCAAATTAAAGGAGCACAGCAAAGCATGCAGAGACTTAACACCACCAAGTGGCGCCCGCTTGGGCCCTTCGGGAGCCTGCTGCATGAGGCTTAGTGATGCTGGCACCGCAGAGAGGAAGAGGGAGAGCTAAAGGCACCTACAAAAATTATATAAAGCAGTATCTAGTATGTGAACATTTCAGGTGAGCATCTTCTTTAGCTGGTGTGCTAGAAGCAGCCATCTCAACTCAGGCCAACTCCTGCCCACCCTGGGTTTAAAAGAAAAGGAAGACTCCTAAGTTAAGCTCTGTCTTCCCTGTGGTGTTGAACCACCTCTGCAGCTGGATTGCTGCCGCCCACTTCTTCAGTCAACTCAGCTTCCTTGGAACTCCTAGGCAAGCAGAAAACTCCGGAAACCGAAACCATGGAAGTTACCAAGTTCCCAGAGGAGCTTGGACCACCCAGAACCTAAACCCAGTGATAACTGACCCAATGACAAGTCAGGAAAAATGGTCTTTGGCGAGCAAGCATTTCTGAGGTCTAGGCGTGATTTCACTTGACCCGGGACACTTGGATTTCAGTTTGGTGGGGAGCAAGTAGCATTTGGAATGTGGAAGATAGGGGGTGCAGTTTTCTCCCCAAGAAGATGGTGCAAAAAGACTGTGAATGCCCAAAGTTACAGCGAAGGGGATCAGGGCCACTGCCCTGGCCTGCCCCACTCCCCTCAGGCAGTTTGAGGTCCCCAGAGACTCACTCTCTTGGCAGCTATGCCACTGAACAGCTAAATCACAATATTTACCACATGCTTTGTCCTCCAGAAGCTCAATCACAGACTTGTAGTGACAGGGATTTTTAATTGGGCTAGCTAAGTTTTATTGTTTTTCATAAGTCCTGATGGCCCCTGTTTCTAATTAAAAACACATGGGCAGAAGATGGCCAGCTCCTTCATTTTACCTCTTAGCAAAAGAATAGTGGCTTAATGATAACTCAGTTTGCTTGCCCATGATTCTCTGAGTAGTGATTTTCTGTGCGAGTGTATGTGTGTGTCCACACACGTGTGTGTGTGTGTCCGCACGTGTGTGTTTGCTGCTGTTGTTCTTTTTTCCATTTTCTTGTGTAGGTGGAGGAGGTGCATGGATTTGTGAGTACATTCCTGTGTATGTGTGTGTGTGTCTGCAAGCCCAAGATTAAGGAATTATCTTTAATGGCTTTTATACTGTATTCAATGGGGCAGGGTCTCTTAAACCCAGAGCTCACTAATGTCCGCCTCCTGAGGTTGGAAATGCAGGCAAGTCACCATGGCCATCTGGCATTGTTGTGGATTTCTGAGGGTTCCCAATTCTGGTCCTCAAGTTGTGCAGGAAGAATTTTAGCCTCTTAGCCTTCTGCCTAGACTTGCTGGACAGTTTTAAACTGGCCACCTAATCTCTCTGCAACCTGAGAGGAGTGCTCACATCCCTATGACCTGTGGGGGTTTGTTGTTTGCTAAAATTCAGGGGTAATAAAAATGCTGGCAGAGCATAGCTCTGGGCTGTTGGAAGCAAGCCCCATCCATCACTATATGCAAATGTATTCCATAACACTTCAAGTCTTCAGAACTAAATTAAGGAACTGCATAAAGCTTCGTGACATAAAAAGGAGGAGGGTCAAGAAATGGCTCCATCTAAATCATGGCTTAACTACCTCATAGGGATTGTTTTTCTACTTGGGGTAGGGCTATGGCTGTAAGGAAATGTGTCCAAATTGCACATACTCACCTCCAAATATGTTCCCCAAAGGCAAACTTAGTTTGTTCTATGGGCAGTGCTTTGTGCCTTTCCTTTCCTGCCTAAAATGTTTGAATGTATGCACACGTGGTTCGATGTCTATTTCACTGTCCAGATGAATTAAGGTGTTTAACCAGGACAAGAGGCTTTTTGGTCTATAGAGGAGAAGCTGACATTGAGCTCCTTCCAAGGGCCTGAATGTTATAATGTTCGTTAGATCCACACAGGCCCCCCCGAGCAGGAAAATCACCCCCAGTCGCATTGTGGAGAGGAAAGTGAGCTGCAAAGAGATGAATTTACCTAACATTGTGCTGTTTGCAAGTGACAGTTCCAAGACATGAACCTCAGCAATGTGACTTCAGGTGAGTTTTACCCATGTGTCATCCTGCTTCTGGGCTTCCTTCAGTAGTCTAGAGAACCACTCCAAGGCTGGAATTCCACTCCACATGCCACTTGGCCTGGCATCTATAGCCTCTCAAATAAAGCAGTTCTGTCCTCCTCCCTGTCCACCAGTCCCGCCTCATATCCAAAACAGAGGGTGAGCTTTTCAGAGAGCAGGAAAGATATGCCTGCGATCTGCGCTGCATGGGCAAGCATCTGCAGTGGTGGATCATCTCCGCAGGCTTCTCCAAACGTAAAGAACAGCCCTGGGTATCCAGAAGGGACTATGTTGTCATCTCTTCCTTGGATTAGCTTTACTGTCTCACCATCCACCCGCCCCCGCCCAATCACACACTCCAGGAAATAATCAGAAGCAAGGAGAATATATCTTTTCCTTCACAGAGCCCACAGGACCAAGATGGACTCCTGCTGGGATTCCAGTACCTCGTATCCTGAAACAGAGCTGGTCCAACTAACAACTGGCACAGAAGGCAGACAAGGCACATATCCGCTTGCCCAGGTCATGGGGGAATCATCAGAAACAGGCTGGAACCCTGGATTTTGTCTGCTCAGTCATAAAGTTACACGGTAAGTACCGTGTTTTTTTGTGGTCATGGGCATGGCTGTACATCTTTGAAGACCCCGCTTCCAGAGCAGGTGTCTGCCCCATGGGAGAGTCATCCCAACCGCAAGATTCCTCTGGATATTTACATCTGTCTGCCCCGCCCCGTGTGTGTGTGTGTGTGTGTGTGTGTGTGTGTGTGTGTGTGTGTGTGTTCGTTCAGCTGTTTAGCATAGCCATAACAAAATCGTTAGGAAGGGTTTTGCTCTGGGCCTCTGCCCTCCAGCAGCACACAGCCCATCCACCACATCCTGCCTCCCCACTCCCTCCTCTCCTTTCCTGGCTTGGCTGGGGGGGAGTTGAATTGATATAACTGCTATCGTGGAGCCTGGGAGGAGCGTGTATCCTGAGTCTGTACTGCTCTGCTCATCTATTTTTAGACGGGTTCTGCAGACCTCTCTGGGGCTCAGATGGATGTCTTCAGTGAGAATGGTCTGAACCAGAGAGCTGTGACACTGTGTGTCTCCCTGATCAGGCACAGGGAGTA
This sequence comes from Alexandromys fortis, assembly GCF_014885135.2. Taxonomy (NCBI): domain Eukaryota; kingdom Metazoa; phylum Chordata; class Mammalia; order Rodentia; family Cricetidae; genus Alexandromys; species Alexandromys fortis. The sequence goes on along the minus strand of NW_026067958.1, from coordinate 8,741,910 downwards.
GTCCAATCAACTTCTGCTTCCAAGTCAAGAGGAAGAGAACTAAACAGAATGTGACAACCTGTCCACCCTAAAAGAACAAGATTCTTACTTCCAGCTCGGCAGCAAGCCCTGGAAAGTGGCTGAGGGCCTGTGCTCTGGGAGCATGGGGAGAGTGTCACACGCAGTGACCAAATCCTTCAGCAGCCAATCAGAGCACTTGGACCAGGCCTGGCCAGAGAACTGCCTGTTGGGCCTGCATTCCCCCATTAATTCCCTGCTTAGAGCCTTTCACCTGTCTTGCTCTTTGGACTCCAGAGTTGTGCACAGCCACTTCTGTGGGAGTCTCCTCGCCTGCTTGTTCTGTGTCCCTCGAGATGTAGGTCTGATGCCACCGTAGCCTTTACCATCTCAATATCATCTTTATCCAGCTAGGAGAAATTGAGGGATGAGAACCCCATCTTGGCCGTCCATCTCTACTGCACGTGTGCTTCAGAGGATCCTGAGAGGAGTGCGGCAGGCAGGGAGCCGCGAGGCTGGATCAGCTTAAGGGGCAAGAAAAAGCTGAATCAACAGGAAGGGGCAAATGACAAAAAGGGGATCTAATCAAAGCCAAGAAGCAAAAAACAGCCCTAAGTAGGAAAAAAATAAAATTATAAAACTAACTATTCCTCGTTCCCAGTCTTATATGTACGTATAAAGCCTGTTAATTTTGGAAAACTTCATGAATCATATCAGTTCAAGAGACTTATTGTACCTAAACCCGAATTGGTTGAGCCAAATGTTATCCATGTGAAATTAAAGCAAATACTGAAAATTTCTCCTCTGTCTTGTCATCTCTATCAATGATATTCAGGAAGACTATCATATCTGAAGTAATCAGGAGTGACATTTAGATTGAAAAAAAAAAAAAAACAAAATCCACAAGTTGGTAACAGGCACTGTATGAGGCAAGCCACTCCCTGTCACTCAAATCCTCTTCTGATGACACTTCTACAGAGGCCTGCATGGCTCACTAGAGCTCAGTCACTCTTCACTGGCAGAGCCAGGCAGGGTGGGTCACAGGCAGGTGCAAGGCGGCCTAGACTTCTCAGTTACGTCTTTCTCATACTTGGGGACACTTGGTGACAACTCCCCTGCACTCACACACCAACGAAACCTTTTCCTGCAATAGGGGTGAAGGATGATTCTTCCTCTGGGGCACCAGCCCACATTTGCTCTCTCTGTCTAGTCTCTTACCCATTTCCCCTTTTAGGATTCAACACGCCCTAGGAGCACACTTCTCTGACTGCTTTGTCAACCACACACACCCCAGGTCACAGAGAGTGACCAAGCTCATCTAAGGTGCTCAGGGCTCCCAACCCTCAGTGCACTGAGTGTCTATTTGGAGCGTCTTCACAGAAGGGAAGTGACAGGCATGAGGTGTAACTGTGGCTACAGACCTACAGTTTAGAAGCCAGTGAAGAGACAAGGTAGCTTTCGAGGGCAAATATCCAGACAAGGGCTTGGGGAGGGCTGTAGAGATGCATCCGCTGGCAGCTGACACGGAGGAGGGCCAGGGAGGCCTGAGAGCCAGTCCTTCAGAGGGGAGCAGGTGGTCTTTGGCGTGAGGCCAGAACTACTGTTGTTTTGGCAGAAGAGGGGCCCAGAGCTGTGATGGCACAAAGGACCCAAGTTCTAGGAAGACCCCAGGACAGTGCCTCATAACGATCTTCTCAGAATTGGTACATTTTTGTTGGTGGTGGTCCACATGCTACCTTCCTCTGAATCTGAGGATCTGGGCAAGGAGGGGGCAGGCACATGTGACTTTTGAGTGTTCTCCAGCTGATTTAGGTATAACCACCTGATGGTGCATGCCTCGAAGTGGTTACCAGCCAGGGTGTATGTATGATTCTGAGGTCAGAAAGCAGATTTTTTACTTCATACTAAGCATTGTTCATCATATAGAATATAAATAAACTATTAGTAGAAACATGAAAATGTACATTCATATATATCAAATATAAATAATATGGATACAGATTTAAATTATAAATACATACAAAATATTTATCATAAATATAAATTATTTTTATATTTTGAATAAATGAACAGACTTTCTGTGTATTGATTGATTGAATTAAATAAGGTTAACTTAATTAATCAGTTGGTGGGCAAAAAATATGAGTGTTCAAGACTGACAGAAATAGGGAACGTGTGCAGAAAGTAGAAGGAAACACTGGGCTTTTCTCTAATAGATTTTAAAGCCAATCACATCAGTTACTTGTCCAGAACAGCAGCTGAATATGACTAGACCAATGCATATTTTATCGACTAGTATGGCTGGGCACTACTTGTGTTACTGAGTGAAACAAGGATTTGTGTCAAACGTCGAAGATGAAAGTATAAACCAAGCCAAGCACTGTGTGTAACTCTCAATTAATTATATAATCTGAGGCTTAACTGTGGCTGTGGAAACAATGCAAACCATAATTACGTGTCCAAAGCCCCAAATGGAATCCCACAAGTGTTTGACATGTGAAACATAAGGATGATGGAGTGGCTCACCCATCAGCATGACCATGGGGCAACCCTGGCGCGCATGGTTCCCGCTCATGGAGTTTTCATTACCTCCTTCCTGGGCAGCGAGTACTCTGGGCTGGGGCACTTGATGGATGTGAATTGGTTTCTGAATTCAGGCTGGCCTGCTGTCTTCAAGACTCAGATTTGTATATAGAACAGCCATGCAAATGAGCATGGGCCTAGGGCCAGACAGAATTAATCCAAGTCTAAAAGCAATCAAGTACAAGGTGTCAAGGGGCCCAAGGAGAGGAAAACACGGCTGGCAGGAGTGACAATGTGTGCTTTAAGCTTCTGTACCTCACTGCCCTGTGATGTGCTTTTCTCTACACTGTTGAGGAAACTTGAAATGTAGGAGGAAGTGGCAGAAGCATTTCCAAATATTTATATGATGAGAGGGGCTCATATCAGCAGCTGGAGCAAGGTGTTCAGTGAGGTCTTCTTGACATCGACTGGATCTGGTGAGGGCTTCCACCCTTGCCCCATGCTTAGCTCTCTTGTAGCTGGATACCACTAGCCGCAGGGGTTAGTCTGTATCTGAAGGTGTTCGCCCGTTTCCTCTGTCTTGCCCGCGTCCGAGTCCCAACATGCGACTCCATGTCCACTAAGTGTTCACTGGTGCCATGAGTGGGGATGCATGATGGTTCAGAAGCAGCCATCTGTGGGGGAGCATCCATGGGGCCGCTGTGCTGGCTTACAACAGATAGCAAGCTGCCCTGCGCAGAGCCATCGGCTGGTTACGTAGTTCTAGCCCTCACCACCCTCCCCTTCTCCCAGCCTCTGCAGTGATATTTCCAAACAAGACGATGTGCCAGGAGTTAATTCCTTTATTACGCACAAAACTCATACAAATCTATATAAAGAAACAGCCCCAGAGAAATAGGAAATATTTTTTAAAAACAAGGTATTTACAAAAGAACAATAAGTATATTAAAAGTTACTAACTCTCAATAATAAATATACAAGCAAAATAATCATGTGTGTGTTTGTATATCATGCCCATGTCCAAACATAAAGAAAACATGCTGGTTATTTTGGAAAGCGAGCCTTCTCATGACTGATAGTTGGGATGTAAGCTGCCGAGTTTAGGTGTAGAAAGCAGCATGGCTTAGGTGCATGTATAAGCCTCGCCCAGCAAGTCTGACTCAGAGTTTACATGTGCACTTTCAGGGAGGTGAAACTTATAACTTTATTCTTAAAATTGGCTCTTTCAGCAGGTAGGCATACATAGCTTTATTCCGGTGTCCAAGTGTGTGCGTACACCTACTCTGAATCAATCAGCAGCTCCCCTTTTACACGGCTAGGATATAAGTCCATTAAGATGCTCCTCGCCTTGGGGAGTGCAGCTCAGTGGCATCAAGTCGACTGAGTGTTGCTCAGCCATCACTGCCATCTATCTCCAGGGTTTCTATCACCTCCCCCAGCTGAATTTCAGTCCCTGGACTCTGACCTCTGACCTCTGCCTAATTCCTGCCAAGCACTATTCTATTTTCTGCCTTTATGAAGTTAGCTATTCCAAACGTTTATTTCAAGGAGATAAGAATACAAGAGTAAAATATGTATGCACAAAAGAAATATCCATTTATTCAAACTGCATTCCTGAGGCCCTACTATGTCCCATGTCGTAAACAAGAGACATGAGGTCACTTGACTTATATACAAGTAATAAGGAGAGTGAGCCATAAACAGACATGCAAATAGTAAGGCATGAGGTAGGGATAAGTCGTGGTGTGGTGTGTGTGTGTGTGTGTGGTGTGTGGTGTGTGGTGTGTGTGTGTGCTTGGGTGCCTGTGTGCCACGACTTGCGTATAGAGTTCAGCAGACAACTCCTTTGTCAGTATTTATCTTCCACATTGTTTGAAATGGGGTCTCTTCATTAGTCACTGCTGAGTGTGTAAACTTAACCGGCCCCCAAACTTGCAGCGTTTCCCATCTCCACGCGCCATCCCGCTATATGGACTCTGGGGTTACAGATGTGCACAACTGCACCCCACTTTCTGTGGGTTCTGGAGGTTGGAACTTAGGTCCTCACCACCATGACCAGTCCTTTATCGACTAAGCCAGCACTCCAGCCCATGATAAGGCTCCTGCAGGAAATAAAGAGACCAATGTGAGAGCGACATCGGGGCTCTCCCAGGTACCATTTGCAAATAAGAAAAACAAAACCTCAGCAATTAAGCACCCTTGCTAAGGCAGAGTCCCCTGGGCAGCGTGTGGCAGTGCACAGCACTTCTCAGAACTGGCCCCATCAATTCTCTGTGTCCTTCGTGGAGTGTGCTCCCGGAGAAAAGGACTCTAACCTTTCCAGGATAGGAGACCCTTTGGCAGAGGCACACACCAATCTCCTTCATCCTGAGAAGGAATGTACAAGTGACAGTTGGGAGTGTTTGATGTCCCACCCTCCCGAACTGCAAAAGAACAGCAGTGTGACCTACGAGCTGCTCTAAATCTTCTTGTTGTGGTTTTATTTTTGTTCTGGCAGACTGAGAAGCACTGGGAAAAAATTACAATATATGTATGGGAAATATATTCTCCTCTAACTGACACCAGGGGATAGACTGAAGCAGGGCGGTGGCCCTGCTGCGATAGGGCTGGAATACTTGGAAAAACTGAAATAGCATCAAGGGCCTGGCCTGCCCTCAGCCTAGGCAGGAAATTCAAGGGTAATATAACACTTTGTTGTTAAGTAATGGCATTGGAAGAAAAGCGTGTTCAGGAGGACTTTTGGCTTAAACTGGGAATTTTCGTTTCATTTGCTTCCAAAAAGTACTTTTTTCCCTCCCTAAAGTTCTTAACTTGTATTTCAAAAGTCCTTGTAGCTACATAAACATGATATACACACAGTCTGGTTTTAACTAAAGCTGTGCATTGTCGAATATGCTGAAAAGCAAATTCGGGACCTCGGGTTTGGCCGCTGAACTCCATGGCGGCAGCTTTTATTACAGAGACTTGAAGCACATTAAAGAGCAGGCTGCTGCCTGTGGCTCTGTGCCCTTGCATGGGTCAGTTGACCTCAGATTATAAAAGGGAATAATAATAGTACCTATTCAGCAGAGGTTTGTGAGGATCAAACTGAAGACCGCGAAAGGCTACAGCACAGGGCAGGGTTTTCCTCTTATTTTCTATGGTATGTGGCTGGGTCTGTTCCTCCTGACTCAGAGTAGAAAATCAACACTGAGTTCTGTCTGCATAACTAACTGGTCTGTGGTGAACCTACCTACTTCTCCTTTGGGGTTAAGCCCCTTCTGCCAGGAAACTGAGTATTGGCATGATCGTCTCTAGATAACTCCGCTGAGGACAGACAGACAGATGCGAGGGAAGCAGCTGAAGGAGCTCAGGGAGAAGCTGCAGGGACAGTGGAACTGTCTTTAAATACTTGAAGGATAATGTCATGTGGAAGAGAAATTAGATTTATTCTGTATGACTCTATAAGTGGAGACAGATTCCAGTGTTACAGACAGAAAACTTTCATCAATACATAAGACAGCCATGGGATGCTGCTGCTTTCCCCGACAGGGCATGCTTATCTCGAAGGATTCTGTCCCAGAACAGTGGTCTCCTCTGTGGAAACAATACAGAAAATTCTATGCCAGAAGATGGCTATAAGAAGCAACCTCTGGTGGTCTCTCCCTCCCCCCCCCCCCCCCCACAGGTCAGGGAGGCTGTCCTTCAGGTGGCTGTAAAATGAAGTGTTTTGCTCACAGGAAAGCAGCCATGAGGAGGCAAAAGGCACGCACGGAGGGGCGCACAGGTCGTGCTAGGGTAGTAATTTTAACCTTTGATAGCAACTGAGCATCATGCCATGTTTGAGCGGCTTACAGATGAGAGTGCTCATACTTCACTGAACGTGGTTTATGGGTGCCTGCAGACACGGGGCCATGGGAAACTGAGCCAAAACCTTAGGCCTTAGGTTACATTTCAATTTTACTTTCTTCCTCCTCTGATTTTGACATAAGCAATTTGAACTTGCACCCTTGACCTGCTCACTCCTCCGCCCTGTCTCTTCCTAGTCCTCCTCTTCCTCCTCCCCCACCTCAGTTTGGATCGACTGCTTTTGAAGTCTAATGTTAAAGCTGCTCAACACATAAACAGGAAGCTGATATTTAGGTGGGAGTTCCCAGGAATTTTATACCACTGACCGCGGAGGCCAAGACAGAAAGGAAATAGGAAAAACAGCGTAAATACCTGAGTGACTAATAGTTGTGCCGCTCAGCTGGCTGTTCTGAGCATTTAATGGGAATTTTCTTACAGGGGGAAACATCCTTGCATGTTTGGGGACACCATGTGGCACCAGAGGGCCAGACTAATGTTTATAGCACTGGGTTTCCTGCAGTGGTCACCGCGAGGCAGAAAGCCTTTCTAGAGAATGCATTTGCATGCGTGCTGCAGATACTGTCCTTGGCACTGTGGTTTCTAGGCCTCTTCAGGCTTCGGATTGTTCGGGATTGTAAAGCCACCCCTCTTCTGGTTCACACGGAGAGTGCCTAAGAGGATTTAGAGTCGAGTGTGCCTATTTGCACTGCCTTGTTCTGAAGAGGCAGCTGGAGCGCGGGCTGGCCGGTGCAGCCTACCGCGGGTCCCCGAGGACCCCATTGTCCTCCGAGGGGCCGCGGCGGGGCTCCATTGTGCACGCAGAGGCCTTTCTCTCCTGCCCTCTGGCTCCCCGGCCTGCTGGCCGCCCCCGCTCCAGACAGCTCTCTGCAGCCTGCGATCTCCCCGCCACCGCATCTCTAATGCAGAGAGGCTCCGGGCTCCCGGCTGGCCATCTGCACGCTGAGATTGACAGCAGCCCCCGAGGTCAGTGTCTCTACTACTCTGCTCTAACAGCAGGCCACCCAGGCCTCGCGAGCAAAACAGGGACATCTGCTCCCCTTAATTTAGAGCATCGGTTCTAATTTCACCAGAGCCCCTTGCTGAATGCTGTCTCGGGGTTCCAGGAGCTGCCCCCACCCGCAGCAGAAGACTGCCCGCCCCTGGCACTCCACTCGGAGGAGAGCAGCTGAGAAGGCGGGGCCGGCTCACTCTCTTGAGCAGAATGACGTCGTGGGGTGGGGGTAGAGTGAGTGAGCCAGACCCCTGAGCAAACATGCCGCCAACTCGGAAACATCATAGCTGGAGAAAAGTCCTGTTCTGCTCAGGAGGCTGGGCGGGCTGTGGGGACAGTCCCGTCAGCTCTAGGAAATAGACTGAGGACGCTCTACTTTTGTGGGAAAGAACAAAGGAATGGGCAGAAAAGTAGAGGCCAGAGAGCCCCTTCTGATCCTTCAAGTGCCGGTCCTTGGGCTGGTTGTTGTAAAGAGAGCATTTGTGGTCAAAGCTAAACTACTGTCTGGTCAATGGGCATCAAATTGGAAAGCTGGGAAATACAATTTAAAAGCTCTTTACTTCTATCTCCCCCAGTCAGAAGGGTTATCGTCAAAATACCACATAGCAACAAATGCTGGTTAGGATGGAGGACACTTACACACTGCTGGTGGGAATGTAAGTTAGTCTAGCCACCATGGAAATCAGCATGGAGATTCCTCAAACAGCAGACCTCCTTACCAGCATAACACAGGCTTGGTTGCATATTCTGTTTATTTATTTATTTTAGTTTTTCAAGACAGGGTTTCTCTGTGTAGCTGTGCAGCCTGGCCTAGAACTCGCTCTGTAGACCAGGCTGGCCTCAGACTCACAGAGATCCTCCTGTCTCTGCCTCCCCAGCACTGGGATTAAAGGTGTGCACCATCACTGCCATGCTACATTAAAAAATTATTTAAAAAATACTTAAAAACAGAGGGGGAGTATTTGGTAAGTGAATGGGAACGGAAAGCAAGCAGGGTGAATGAGATCAAAGAATACGATACATATGCTGAAAATGGCACAATGAAACCCGTTCATCCGAATCACACAAAGTATCCTGGGGGCTGGGGAGAGGCTCGGGGGTAAAACACCAGAGGTACTGCTATGAGGTCTGAGTGTAAAACCCCGGAACCCAAGCAAAGCTGGACATGGCAGCATCTGTGCGCTCCTGTGCTGAGATGGGAGGCAGAGGCAGAGGAGGCTGCAAGGCCGACGGCCAGCTAGCCTGCAGAACATAGACCTGTTTCAAACAAGGTGACGGGCAAGGAGCAGCTCCTAGTGTTACCCTCTGTCCCCCACAAGTGTACAGTGGCACGCGTGTCTGCAGCCACACACACACACACACACACACACACACACACACACTTGGGCTAGAAGAGAAAAGCAAAAATGAAATTTAGGCAGTGGAAGAACATTTGTTTAGCATGTACAAGGCTTCCTCAGTTTTATTCCTAACACTGAAAAACAAAACCCGCTAATCCATCCCATTTCATATATGAGCACAAGGGCAGAAGATCTATCCACCCTAGACTCTAAGATCACTGGAAACAGACCGGCATCCTAGTCACTCTGTGTCCACAGTACCTAGTGCAGATAGTTGAGTCTAGATTAACATGTGAATGAAGAGAGGCTGTGACCACTGGAGGTCATGGTCTCCATTTCTGTGTAATGAGAAGGTCTGGGGAGAATGTACTCAGAGTTAGGTCCTCATCACACTGTCCCCACTTTTCCTCATCCCCCCCTTTCCTCCCTGCATTCCTTCAGACACTACTGTGCGCCCTGCACTCCCGATATGGGTGAGGTATCAAGGCAGGGCTCCAGCCTTCACATCCTCTCCATGTGGGAGGTGTCGTGCACATGTCACCAGCTCGCTGGCACTTGGGGTGATGCTGACCGGTTACAGATGCCACTAGGAGGGTCTTAAACTAGCTGCTCGGAGAAAGAGTGCCTAAGTAGGGGCTGCGAGGTGAGGAGGGATCTTTGCACACAGGTCCCTCCGCCTGCACCCCTACCCTACCCACCGTATCTTACTCCTCTGTAAGCTCCCCCTTCATCTCCTGCCCACTTTCCAGGCTTTAGGTAAGGCACACTTCCCTGCTGCCTTACCTAGGTAAGGTTCTTCTATTAAGTGGCCCTGTAGCTCCTTTATGCTTATTTGATGCAGTGTTCACCACACATACAAGCTCATTTTCCTCGTTTCTTTGCAAATATTTTGAGGCTACAACCAGCCATTCTGTTATGGAAAGAATCGCCATCCCCTGGCAGAGGGCTTTAACCCACCATGCTTCCTGATGTTTGTTGAGTTGATGAATAATCAGACTTTTCTTCTATCAATGAGTATTGTTTGTGCTGTGAGGGCAGACTGCAACTGGTCTACTCCAGGTACCAGCAGGGGCTTCTTGGATTAAAACAGACATTTTAAACTTCCTTATTTCACAGTATCCTGCAGCTTGGTGACTTTTCTTCTTCAGAGTGAATGTGAGCAGGTACTCCCTGTAAAAGGACACCCTGGCAAACACGTTTCTCAGCTGCAGATGTCACCTAACCTACAATGGACTCAGGTCAGGCAGTGTCCTGCACAGACTGTTTCTGTCCAAGGGGCACTGTTAACATTCTGCAGCTGGGGATAGGGTAACCACGCACTCTTTACCCACCCCTCCAGCCCCTGGAAGGTAGGGAAGCTGCTGGAGGAGAGCTGGGCAAATCAACTTGTCAATAGAAGGCTTAGCTCCTTCCCTTGGCTTTGTTTAGGTTTGTCGTTGTTTATTTTTTATACCACATGAAAAATTTGTTTCTGTGTTTTTAGCAGTGAGAAGAAAATTGAGGCTATAGAGTAAGGAAGTCTGATTGATATAGTAGTCCCCCTTACTCCACATGGAGCACACGCCAAGCCCTCCACTCCCAGTGGATGCTCGAAGCCTTAAATAATACCAAATCCTGGATATACCAGGATTTTCCCATACATTGTGTCATAGTTAGCTTCAGCTGGCAACTTGACACACTCCTGAGAAAAGGAGACCTCAAGTGAAGAATTGCCCAGATTAGACTGGCCTGGTGCTGTGTCTGTGAGGCATTCTTTTAAATGCTGGTTGATACAGAAGGGCCAAACACAGTAAGTGGTGCTGTCCCCAGGTGGGTGGCCCTGGGTCATTGCAGGCGAGGTTGCTGAGTCAGGCTATAAGCAGCTTTTCTTCGTGGTTCTTACCACTGCCCATCTGTGATCAGGAAGTGTAAGCCACATGAAGTTCCTTTCCTTAAGTTGCTTTTTGGCCATGGTGTTTATCACAATGGTCTATTTGTTTTCTGTTGCTAGGATAAGTACCATGACTACAGCACCTCAGCGAGAAAAGGGTACTTTAGTTTACACCTCAGAGTCCATCCTCGGTGAAGCCAAAGCAGGAACCTGGAGGCAGGACCTGAAGCAGAGACCATGGAGGAATGCTGATTTCTGGCCTGCTTCCTCTGCTTGTGCAACCCAGCTCTCTTGGGGGGGTGGCATTGCCCACAGTGGGCTGGGCCCTCCTACACTCAATCATCAGACAAGACCATGCTCCACAGATATGCCCAGAGGCCAATCTAATGGAGGCAATTCTTCCATTGATGTCCTTTCTTCCAGGGTGTGTCAAGTTGGTAATCAAGTTCATCGTCACACACAGCAACAGAGATCAAACTGATTCACTTACGTGTGATGATTCACCGACTGGGCACAGTAAGAGATTACCAATAACTCACAATAAAATACAATAAGTATAACCTTACACTCTTATAGAAAATGTCTTTTAAAACACATGGACTGGTCTGGGAAGATGGCCCAGTCTATAAAATACTTGAGGGCAAAGATGGAACTCAATGAGCATGACCTTTAAAATCCATGATTAAAAAATGGCCACATTTGTAATCCCAGTGCTGGAAGACTGGGATTATCCTAGGACTCCAGTCTATGAGCCCATGTCCCAGCAAGACATCCTGCATGGAAAACAAGGTGGGAAGCTCCTGAGGAGCAGCACGTGAGGCTGCCTTCTGCACCCCCCCCCACATGTACAATGTGTGCATATCTACACACATAAAAGGACTCATGAACTGTTTGCTTCCAGAATCTTCTATTTAATGTATTGAGACCACTGCTAACAGACTCTCGGGCTCCAGCTGGAGCACGGTGATATGGAGCTTGCCTGGTATGTGTGGGCCCCAGCGCAGGAAAAGGTGATGAGAGATGACGGGTCTCCCAGTGCTGAGATTATCTCAAAGCTCTCATATCTATGTAGAACTCTCGTGATTGCTACAAATTCTCTTTAAATGCTAATATTTATTACAATTAAATGTTCAACTTCCAGTAGGTTCATTTATTTCATTACATCTGGCGGTGATGGTGAGGGACCCACAAAGGATTCTTGGTCTGGGGACCAGCTTTTGTCTATTGGCTGCCCCTGAGCTCTACTGTCCCAATAGTTCTGCAGCTAGAGACAGTCTGCCTCTTTCCCAGCACCCTTGAGATCTTCCTCCATGTGTAGGCTGGGCTTTTGTTATCACTTCTCCTCGAAGAGCAGACAGAGCAGCTATGGGTCGGCTCTTCCAGGACTGCTGGGTAGCCTGTGGCCATCTCCCCAGCAGCAGGTTTATTATCTGGGAGAGACCTGCACAGTAAAAGATGAAAGGATTCTGCTGGTCAGTGCAGCTTAGTTTGGTCGTAAAAGAACCAGTACTAGATTACTATAGGAAGTTTTTTTTTTTTTTTCTAGGAGTTCCCAGTCAGAGAACAATATGAAAAGTGACATTGCTTCAAATTGCATGTAAAAGCCTTCACCTGGATGGAGTTCCTTCTAGGAATCCAAAGGTGTCTTGAAAACCAGTGTGGAAATGGTTTTTTAACCACGGGATTAGAACAAAGGGCTTCATTCCTTGGACTCTAATTTTTTGTGCAAGGGGTTAACTTGGGCTGAGTTTATTCTACTAGCTGCTTGGAGTAAATCTCTTTTCAGATGTATTCTGTGATTATAACTTTAGTACATGAACAAAATAATATCCTTATCAAATGTTGACTGTGCTTGTAAGTAAACTCAGTGTAGAACAGTGTTGGCCACCAGTATTGTGACACCATTTGCCTCTTACAGGAGGGTTGCTACCAAGAGACTAGCAATTTACCAGTGTTCAGAACAGGGAGTGAACTACTGAAAACCTCTTGGGTACCACCTTGGTGTGTTTGTGCATCTCCTCTCCCTGTCAACAACCCTCTGGGACCCCATCCTGTGCACAGTGTGTTAGAGGCTTCTAGAATCTTCCCTATAGTTGCCCTGAGCCTTATAAGTTGGTGCATTGCCCACCTCCAAAAACATTTCAGATGCAAATCTTAGGCAGAGGCTACTTGAGTGCTCCTGGATACATGCTTTCCTTTCCTTCCCCAGACAGACAGTCCTGAAACATCTTTCATATAGTTTCTCAGGCAGCTCTTGAAGAGCCAGGAACCCTGGGCCAGGAGCTTTGTCCAACTTCATAACTCATCCTCATATTGGTTTTCCAGCCTTCTGTGCCTCATCCTCTTGTCTCCTACTCCTACTCTCTGGACCATATTTCCCAATAAATATTTGTGCTGGGGCTTTTGTCTCAAGATCTGCCATCTAGGAGGAGGCCAGGATAAGCTCAATTTATTATTTTTTTTTTTTAGGAAGTCACAGTGTGTCATCACACCTCCTCATCTAAGTCAGTTTAATAAATACCACTAAAATAAAGTAGTTTATCCTTCATTTTGCTTTGTGGGTCTCTACCCCATTATGTGTGTGAAACAATTCCCAGGTGGAATAAGCTTCCTGACACTGTAACACAATGTCAGAGATATTAAAAGAGGAAAAGGATTGGGGTTCGGTCCCCACAGTCCTCTTTGAGAACATGCCCCTGTGACATAAAGACCACCTAGTAGGCCATCTCTTACACTTTTTGCCATCTTCCCATAGTGCCCTGAGAACCAGCTAGCTCCAGGTACACTAGAATGGTGATGCCGCCCCCCCCCCCCCCGCTCTCAAGGTCCTGCTCTAATCAGCCCCATGGACTTGTCTGGTGATTAGCATCTATCCTGGTCAGCCTTATTTGTCAGCTGGATAGATCCTAGAGTCATCTGAGAAGAAAAGCCTCAGCTGGAGGATTGTCTAAAAGAGATTGGTCTATGGACATGTCTGTGGGACATCATCATGATGACTATGGTTGTTCCCAATGGGCTTCTCCCTGGGCCTGGAGGAAGAAGCACCTTCATGGTCTCATTGGGGATCCACAAGGGCTTATTTGAGGTCTTTGAGGAACTAAACAACACAACAGGGGTAGCTTCCATTCTCTTGGGTGTTCTAACAGACACCAGGCACCAATGAGGGGATGCAGGGCAGAATTGTGAAGACTAGCCAGGAGCTCAATCATGCCACTCACTGGGGTGCCTGGAAATGGACAGAAAGAGAGGAAGATTTTCAGAAGAGAGCCACAGTGAACAGCTGGAATCAAGGTGACTGTGTTAGACCTCCCAAAACTACCGGGAAAGAAGCATTCATTGTCTTCCAGCTACAGAGAAAGCCACTGGAAATATGTCCCCAAGTATTGGTCCTTTTAAGTTATTGCCTTGACTTGAGCGAGATTTTCTTACTCTGTCCAGCCACATCAGTACCATCCACATGGATGCAGCATTCAGAGGTGTATTTGCAGTCATGCTTCTTACCATGCAGTGATAGACTGACCCTCTGCAGCCGTAAGCCAGTTAAACGTTGCAGTGCTCATGGCATCTGTCTCAGTGGCCATGGTGTCTCTTCACAGCAATTGAGTGGTGAGGAAGACACAGGCCTTAGTATTTTGGTCAGAACCCAATATCTGAGGGCTTCTATGACATTCAGCCCACTTTCGTCAGCTCCATAGTCTCGCCTAAGGGTAAGGAACCCACTTTTCACTTAAAGCTGTTGGAATGGCACACGCCAGTGGACTCCACTGCTTCAGCCACATGCTAGGCCTTGATCAGTTTTCAGTAGGAAGACAAGGGCATCCACATGCCCGACGAAGGCTTTCACTGATAGTGCAGCTCATAGGTGAGTCAGTCTCTGATGTGGGAGTGATTTCTTATTAATAAAGAAACTGCCTAGGCCCCTTGATAGGCCAACCCTTAGGTGGGTGGAGTAAACAGAACAGAATTCTGGGAGAAAGAAGCTGAGTCAGGGAGTCGCCATGATTCTCCCACTCCAGACAGATGCAGGTTAAGACCTTTCCTGGTAAGCCAGCTCATGGGCTACACAGATTATTAGAAATGGGTTAGATTAATATCTAAGAGCTAGCCAGTAAGAGGCTACAGATAACAGGCCAGGCAGTGTTTAAAAAATACAGTTTCCGTGTAATTATTTCAGGCATAAGCTAGCCATGCGGGCGGCCAGGTGCTGGGGACACAGCCCCGCCGCTCCTATCACTACAGAGTGGCGCCCAGATGTGATGGGCTAAATCCACTTAAAAACCTGGGAGAGCTTAATTTAAAACAGAGGAAAAACAGAGTTTAACGCAGAGTTTTGCTCTTTGTTGGTGGCGTGCCATAAAAAGATTTCCTGATTCAGCAACAGCAGCAGAAAAAAAGCTGCATCATTTTAAAGCGCGGCTTCCTGGGGCTGGGCTACCAGCATGAACTCTGGCTTTAAAGCATTTCAAGGCTTTTATGGGACTGGATGTTTCTGTTCCCACTTGGAATCGGAAGGAGAATGCTCTGAAACTGTCTGAGACCGTGTTGATGGCTCAGCGCTCCCCACCTGCACCTGGGCAGATGGCCGAATCAGGCTTGCTTAAGGCAGGCCCCGGCAGAAGAGCATGGCGGATTCATACAGAGACGTGTTTTCAGACTGTGTGGTGCTCTGCGTGTCAGATTTTGCTGTAACTTGGATGAAAAGAGTTTCTGTGCTGCACGCTCAGTCTCAGAGTTAAACTGCTGAAAGCAGGGCCAATGTGGACTTGCTGTGTGCCTGAAACTGTGCTCAGCTCAGGGGCACCAAATGGATCTGAGACAGGAGCAGCTGCTCCATGCTGAACTCTGCTGACCTCAGGCAGGAACTACCATAATTACTGTAATAACAGCGCAGTTAAGGTTTCTGACTGGGCAGGACACAGACGGTACCGTATTACCTGTACATGGTGCAACTTAAGTTTTTAAGCCGTGCTTAACATTTTAAGAAATGCTCCTGGATAGTAAAAAAATTACAGGTTCACAATAAAACAGATTCAGACAGACCACTAAATGGATCACAATGTTGGATGAATGTACATAGGCTTGAGAGAGAAAAAAATATATAGAGAGAGAAAGAATAAAGTTAATGCCCTTAAAAAAGGGGGTAAAGTCTTTAAAGAAACAGAGTACAGATAGTTAAGAGATTAAAAGAAATAAAGAAAAATAAGCCATGAAAAATGGAAAATTCACAGAGAGTCTGGATTATGTTCATTGTGTTTTCTTTAAATTTTTTGACTGTGAAGGAGCTAAGTACAGAGAGACATTTCATTACATGGGCTGCCAAGCTAAACCAAAATGGATATAAGGGTATTACGATTTCAAAATTTGGATCTAAGGTTATGATGCTTTGGAAAAGTCCTTCTTTTGTTTTTGCAGAGGATGAGACCCTGTGGATTTCTTCTATTCCAATTTGGTATGATAGACCACGCCCTCCTGAAAGGTTACTGTGAACACCCTCAAAAAATTACTTCACTCAACTGCCAACTGAGATGACCCTGGCACACAGGTTATACCATGAAAGACCTAATTAACAACACCCCCATTCAGCAGGAAGCAGTTTGGAGAGAAAAAACTGTGCCCATGTTCCCAAAATATTGTTTATAAATGTTCTTTTACATTTAAAGGGGGATATGATATAGATATAAATAATTTGCATTGGTATGGATTTTAAGGTCAATTTTGTTATATGTATATGTATTTCTGATCTTGATTAAGGTATTGTGATTGTGTAGTTCATTTAAAATGTAATGTATAATAGGAAATATAGGTTGCTAATGGATAATCATCTATAATAGTAAAGCTTGTAGTCATGTTAGATTTTCTAGCTATATGGAGATACATTTCAGTTAGATAGACATTCTTCGTATCTTTCAAAGGCTACAGAATATGGCATTTAAATGTTTTAATAACTTAGGGTTTTTCATGACAATGAGTCACGTCTGCTCCTGGCAGCACCAATCTACTTCAAGAGGAAGATGGGCATCAAAGAGGCTCATTATGGAGTTTGATAGCCATTTGGGCAAGAAACTGCTCTTGCCTGGACTGATGCATAAACTGGACACAAAGGACCCACAGAGAGAGGACTGCTGAACTTACCTAAAGGTGAGATGGTCTTTCGGGGTTCCTGACTCATGAAAGAGTCTGCGAGACATTCTGCAGGATACAGAAGAAAGTGACTGAACTGCCTTTGGAATTTCCTGCTTCGTGGAGGTGTCTGCTGGATACTATGGGCCTGTAGGCCGAAGATGGATGCCCCAACGGTACAAGAGAACTTTGGGTGACTGTCCAGACAGCGAGATGTCTCTGTCATTTCTAGAGTTTTCTTATTTCTTGTTTACTTGGGTAGTATTATATCCTTCTGGAGTCTTTGATGGAGTTGAAGAATGAATAGATAGTTATAGTTTTCCTTAGTTATGATAAAAGATAAAATAGATATAAATATTGTAACTGTAATTCTTGCGTGATAACTGTTTTGCTATATGTAATTTTACTATGTTAAAATGAAAGCCTTCTTTTTTTGTTTAAACAGAAAAAGGGGAAATGATGTGGGAGTGATTTCTTACTAATAAAGAAACTGCCTAGGCCTCTTGATAGGCCAACCCTTAGGTAGGCGGAGAAAACAGAATTGAATGCTGGGGAGAAAGAAGCTGAGTCAGGAGTCGCCATGATTCTCCCACTCCAGACAGACGCAGGTTAAGATCTTCTCTGGTAAGCCACCTCGTGGGCTACACAGATTATTAGAAATGGGTTAGACTAATATCTAAGAGCTAGCCAGTAAGAGGCTACAGATAACGGGCCAGGCAGTGTTTAAAAGAATACAGTTTCCGTGTAATTATTTTGGGCATAAGCTAGCCATGCAGGCGGCTGGGTGCTGGGGACGCAGTCCGCCACTCTTCACACTACAAGTCTCTGTGAGGTTAGACCTGACCTTAAATCAAAACCCCTATATGGTGGTTAGAACCCAAGAGTCTAGAAAGAGTAAAAACAGGAGAGGTCCTTCCAGACTTCCCTAGTGTAGTAGTTCAAAATCCTCAAGACTGAGCAGTGTGGCTTCCAAGGCTCCCATTCATAAGACAGGAATATCTCCTGGTGGGATATCAAGTGGAGTCCAACAAACTGTGTCTCCAGATAACCTACGAATGCTCCTGGTTCCAAGGGACCACTGCAGAGGATGTAGTGAGAGGAGTGACCATACGGGAAGGGACTGTCAAATCTGATCATCAGGCAGAGGGCAGGCTGCCCTAATGGACAGGGGAAGAAGAATGGATATAAAACCAGAGGGATATGCTTAGGACCCTTGGTGCATCCCTCAATTTTGGAAGGAAAGAAGTTATAGCTTGAGAAAGAGAGAAAGGCGAGTGACTCGCCCTCAGAAATTAGCCACTCCTGCCACCAGGAAGACCACAGTCAGAAGTGGTGTTTGTTGCCACTAGGGACAGTCCTCTGTAGGTATGGACGAAGGTAAGTCTCTGTGACATCACTGTAGCCTTGGGAGCACAGGCTCACTGAGAAAAGCTTTGATTAAGAACTCACAGCAGAAGCATGTTCAGTGATGCAAAGGCTGTAGCTGTGCTCTGATGCATTGCCTGGATTCCCACTCATGGGGATTCCTGCCTAGGATCGAAGGCCTTTCCCCCACATGCTGGGAGGGCAGACAGAAGATGGCCCTTGGCTGTTGGTCCATGGGTGTTGCCTCATCTAAAGTATAACATCTGTTGTGGAGGTCATATCTTCTGGGGAGAACCTGCTTCAAATGGCTGATATCAAAGTGGGAAGCCATGAATAGAACTGACCTGGAGCAGCTCTCAAAGGTGCCCTGTGGATTGGCTGGATCTTTTGCTGGGAACACATTACATGTTAGTGTCCCCTCTGCTTCCCCTGCTTACCAATCTCCTTTCATCAGGTATCGATACAAAGAGCACTTCTTTTTCATTTTAATGTCATTCATTTATTTTGTATGTGTGTGGCTGGAGCATGCATGCCATGGTTCTTGTGTGGACATCAGAGGACATCTTGCAGGAGTCAATTTCTCCTGCCACCATGTGGGTTCCCAGGAACAAATTCAGGTTGACAGGCTTGGTGGCAGGCTTCTTTGCACACTGATACCTCATTGGTTCTCCAAGAGCACTTCCTGGGAACAGCAACCTATAAAATATGGGTAAATAACAAATGAGATGATTTCTGTTTCCAAGATGATAAAACCAAAAAAAAAAAAAGTTGGCCATAAAAGTAATCCATTTAATTTATAGCAACTATATGGTTAACGAGGGTCCTGTTAGCTGTGACCTGGTTTTGACCAAGTACATGTATATATAAACAAAACGGACTCTTCCTGAGAGTCCTGCAGGCATTCGTCCTGGGCACATCCCTTGTCAGATCCCAGACTTCCAAGCCTGAGGTCCCCCTCAGTCACTGCATACAAAAGAAGGCCCTGTCTCAGAGCCTAGCAGATGCAAAGCTGCAAAGTCACTGTTGTGACTCATGATCAGAATTTTTATGAGAATTTGTGGATTCATAGTTTCATTTCCAGAATCTTAAACTTTTGTGCTTTTTAAAAAATATACCTGGCTTGCTTTTTGGCCAAGTCCGTTTGAAACTGAGCTGCAGATATAGGCAGAGCTCCACATTCCATAGGCAACTGTAAACCTTACGATCACAGTTTGAACATATCCAGCCTGATGGATCTCACCAACACTGGGATTTTATATCTATCCAACAGCAGCTTCATAAAGCCAGAGATCAATATATGAGGAAATGTTAGGAAACCACTAGTTTGATAGCTAATTAAAATTATAATATATGAAAAAGGAGTTCGAACAGGAGTATCCTGTAGAGGTGGACAGTGCAGTTCTCAGAAGACAGGGGTTATTAAAAGAAAATCTCAGTGCCAGGCATGGAATGACTCCCTACAAATAATGGGCCAGGGGAGCCCCAGAGGTGCCCGAACAATGCAGGCAATTTTTTTTATCCACTATAAACGGTAAGACTGTTGCCAGAGACAACACTCGCGTTGGATAAAGGGCACCGAAAAACCAGTCTTGACTAACCAGGAAGCTCTCCCTGCTGGTTAGTTATGTGGCTGTGCTCTGCAGTGCTGTGCAGGCTTCCAGGAAAGAAGTCATCAGCAGTTTTACCCAGCACTGGACTGGCATGCCCTGCAAGATGTGCACACTGGTACAATAGTGACAAGGGTATCGTGGTATTTCCTAACCTCTTTCTGATTGAACGCAAGGCCCACTCCACAGGAGGGAATTTCACGGTTGGTACTATAAACCTGGTCAAAACCTGGTCAAAAGCCGATGACTGAGAAGATCACAGGCCCTTGGGGCAGGGAGGAGAAACCGACCATTGTTTGGATAAATGTCCGTGCTGTCAAATTGCCTTCTGAAGACTTATGTTTATACTCATAGATTTGTGTTTTGCTCAGCTCGGTTAAAGATGCTTCTTTTTGCAATGGGTAGTTCTTAATGCGGAGACTCAGAACTGGCCCAAGAGATGAGTAGAAGATGTGAGTGCTCAGCTGTGCGTGAATCACTTACATCAACCTCTTCCCGGTCAAGTCTCAGGAGCATTGCGAAAAGGGGCAGAAAGCATGTAAGAGCTAGTGGATGTGGAAGAGAGCTGTGACTCCGAGTTCTGGACATGCCATGCTTGTTACACATATCAGCTCGCTGAAAACATGGTTGTCTTCACAAGATCTATGCAAGATCAAGCCAGTCAAAGTTCCAGGTTAGCTGGGGGAAAGGGGAAGCTCTTGGCAGTTGGTGGCTGCTGAAGAAGGGAGAGACTCTGTCCTTTAGGGGTATATGGCCAGTTGTAGGTTACCCACAGCCCAGTGGACAGTCCCACACCCATGTACTTATGGACAGCACTGGCTGTACTCAGGCTTATTAATAGAAAAAGAGTGGAGAGATGGATCGTGCTTAAACACACTTTTGAGATGACCCAAGTTCTGTTTCCAACACACACATCAGGCAGCTCACAACTGTTCATAATTCCAGCTCCAGGGGATCTGACATTCCACCCCACACCTCTTTAGGCCTCAGAAGGCACACTGTACACACATATGCACGCACACATACAGACATATATGACAATAAAAATAAAATAATCCTAGCAAATAAAAAGGATATGAAGTAGAGAAGGAAACAGGTGAGGGCACCAGGGGCAGTTGGCGGAGGTTCTAGTGGGTGGATATGGTCGAAATACATGGTACAAAAGTATGAAATTTTCAAAGCCAAAGGAATTGCCACATACCCTGTTACCATCTAGGTGGTCACATGTCTGCTTAGTTGGATGTGTAGTCTGCTTCTACTCCCTTGTATGAGGCTACATCCTGAGCTACTGGGAAAACAATCCTTTTGTGGGGCAGGCTTAGCAGATAAAGTCACCTGCTGCCAAGCCTGAAGACCTGGGTTTTATTCCTAGATCCGTATCGCAAAGGGAGTGACATGATTCCCATAGATTCTTCTCTTACACACATGAATAAATAAAGGTACGCTTTTAAGAGAATTTTTCCATGACCCAGAGTTCATGGAAGGCCATAGTTGAGGAAGCCTCTCCAGTGGGTCCATACGCCCCACAGGCAGGCACAGTGCAGTGGGAACTGGTAGGAGCATCTTGACTTTTGACTTGTATGAAGAACGAAGGACTCTTGTTTACATATGATCCTTCTACGACAAGGGATCTTGCTTTTCCACGTTAGCTCAAACCCCTCAGCTGTTTTACTAGAAGAACATGTAAGCTAACTGCTTCTACATGCTGTCATTGCATGTGGCCGCTGAAGGGCCACACCTCAAATACAGTAATTGCTTCTCCCTTTTTCCTTTGATTCCTCACCTACATCCTTCCTAGTTGGGTGGTCTTGTCAGTTTTATTGGTCTCCAATTTCAAAACCTAACCAGACAAACACCTCACTTTCTAGCCATGATCATGCCTCACTCGTGGAAGGCCACAGAGGCAGGAGCGTGGGAGTTGGCCTGGAGGCATGGGAGAGTGACTCAGCCCAGACCCTATGAGCGCCTGAGTCAGAGCTCATGTTCTCTGGGCTATGTGCTTTCTCAATTAGGTTAGGTTGTCTCCCGCAGGCTGACCTCACAATTGATGTAGCCCATGCCAGGGGAGGAAGGCTAGGAGGCTACTGCTTACCTTCCGTGCGCGTCTTACCAACACACGGTTGGGTGTTAGAGGATTTGCAGAAGTATTTTTCCCTCTTCCCTTTGAAAACATTGAAATGTCTCCTGAATTTTTTCATTAAAAAAATCTCCTGTTCAGAAGATTTTAAGCAAATGTCTCCATCTTGAGCAACTGTGGTAGCCCAGTTGCTGTAGAGGAGTGTCACAGCTGAGCAACTCCAAAGGAACAGAGGTTCAGTTCTCCCAGTTGTGGTGGCTGAGAACCTAAGCTGCTGGCACTGGCCTGTGGGGACACCTTCCTTACTGTCACAGATGGTGAAGGATGTCACGGTGAGGAAGCCTGCAAGGCAGGAAGAAAAACTGAGCTGAGCTCATGATCTTATCAGGAACTCAGTCCTGAGATAAGCAACTTAACAGCCTGAAGCCATTCAAGGTCCTACTTCTTACTTTTCAGCACAGGGATTGGGGAGATGGGAAGAGGCTTCCAAACCACAGCAGCAGTTTTGTCATGGGCAACTCTGATTGGCCGTTTGATGGCCAATGGCCTCCTTCTTGTACTCCCTTCTCTTGTCAGACCAGATTTAGCTTCTTGTGTGTTTGTAGGTGGAATAACAAGTGGCCCCAACCTGAAAGCTTTTCTCTTTATTCGAGTCACAAGAATCTTTCTCGATCTTTCGTGTAAGAATCATAGGTGAAAGACCTATGTGACCAGAAACATATTCTCTCTTTGTCAGCTGTTCCCGTGCCTCTGGGGCAGTGGCGGCATGAGGGTGACCCCTGTTTCTGTTGATAGATTCAGGCTCCATGCTAAACTCTAAACATACAAGAAGACACTGTGCTAGACAAAATATGTTTGCCTTGCAGAGCACCAAAATCAAAGATGCAAGGCAATGCGGCATTATTGTCCAACCGTGTCATTTCAGGATGTGTGTTATTGGGTGAGGGTCATTTGGGGTGGGTGTCAGCATCAGGGAAAGCAATCAGGAGATGATGGCTGTGTGGTTTTGAAGATGGTAGGCGTTTATCAGCACATCTACATTTCAATGGCTGTCTGTTGCCCTTCCTGCCTATATTCTTTTAACCTAAGTTCTCTGGGCTCCCCAGCCAGGTCTTTAGTTCCAGGGAAGCCAACCTACTCTCTGTAACCCTAAGGAGCTATTGGATGTTGTCTAGACCCTCTGGGTCCATGGTAGCTCACCTCTGTGGCTGCATCTCCACTCTTGCTCAAACCCACAGAATCCAGTCAGCTTCCCTGATGAATTCACTTCTGGTCCCTTTATCTCCTCCCACTCATAACATGAGCTTTCAGTGTGTGTTGCTAATGACCTACATACATCACAATGGCAAAAAAAAAAACATGATCTGGCTGTCTATAGGTAAAAATCACACAAGGAAAAGTGTCAGGATTCTCCTTTATGTATTTCCCTAAAGGCAGAAAATGGTGTGCTCACAGCACTGAATATCAACAGGGAAGTCAGTCCAGCAGTGTCTACCTGCTTTAACCAACGTTCTTCCTGTCTCCACTGCCACTTCCTGTCTCCACTGCCACTCCACTCCACTGTGTCAAGAAGGCCCTGTCACAGCTATGTCAAGACTTGGTTCTTTATGGAAATTTAGTGCTGCTTTAGTGTACTTGGATGGGAGAAGTATAGAATGAGCTTAAAAACTACTGGGAGATTTTTCTATTTTAATACTGTGGGAGTCTGTCCATCTTTGTACTTCAATAGAAGAATAGTTAAGGGGGGTGGAGAGATGGCTCTGTGGGTAAGAGTGCTTGCTCTGCAAACACAAGGACCTGAATTTAAATCTCCAGCACCCACCCACATAAAAGCCATGTATATCTCTAACCCCAGTGTTGAGGGTGGAGACAGGAGGATCCCAGGAGCAGCCTGACCAGCCAGCCTAGCCAAAACATCAAGCTTCAGGTTCAGGTTCAGTGAGAGATGCTGTTTCAGGGGAATGAGGTGGAAAGAGAGAGAAGAATACATTATCTTTTTTTTTTTTTTGGCCTCTGATGCATAAACACACACTGTGCATACACATCTCTCTCTCTCTCTCTCTCTCTCTCTCTCTCTCTCTCTCTCTCTCTCTCTCTCACACACACACACACACACACACACACACACACCAAAGAAAAGAAAACCTAAGTAAGCAAGATAATAATAATCTTATACTTGTATGTTATACTGTAGGGTTCACATACAAACTAAATGTCACCTCCTTTGAGACACCTTGCTGAGTCCTCAGAGTTGCCGTGGCCTTGGTCTGCACCTCAACTCGCTTCCGAGATACTCAGACAAATGAATGGCATTTCTGTACTAAGTATTTGATGGAACCTCTTGTATTACTCTTTTGCTATAATAAAGAAACACAAAGCCAATGACTAAAAAAAAAAATTACAGGAGAAAGTTTAAAATTCTAGATGACGTTTTCTAAAATTTTCTTTCAAAATCTTTTATCGCTAGAACAGATGATAACAAATGGAAGTTAGTCATACCTATCTGGGCCAGCATTTTTGCAGTGATGTGAAATTAATGGATTCCGGCCTTTCCATAAGAGCTTGAAAAGAAGTGGTATCCCAAGCTCAGAAACATGTGGAGCAAATAGTTGCTATGTGAATTATGGAGTATTAGGTAATTCTCTGGGCATATTCTTCCTCATCCTTAAAAGTTAATCTCTGAGCTATGCACTGTAATAATAGATCCGATTGAAAAAGTATTTCTGGCACTAATGCATAATGCATAAAATATGTGCGTACAATCTGAAGGCTGAAAAATAGATCATTCTTTAGGGTCAAAGAATGATATGAAAGTTCCTGCCACTTCAGAGGAATGGAGCATGGGTATCTATGGGCTTAGCTGATTTTAAAGACTGATTACTGAACTGTTCCAAGAAATAGGAATACTTACTATAGCAATCCACATTCTATTTCAGGGGCTTCTTAAAGGAACAGACTCACTAGGTAATGCCAAGCGTTATGCAGTGAGTGGAAATTGAGACTGAATGGTCCCTTTTCTATTGGTTACTAAACTAGACTTTAATCTCTAAGAAAGCTTGAAATGATAAACAAAACTTGGTATCCATGGTAACATGCATAAGAAGGTAATTACTTTTCTTTATATTTTTCAAATCTCAGAGTTTAATAGCATAGTATATGCATTGCCTCAGGCCCACAGTTCCTGCAGTTGGTCATTAAGAATCAGAAAATGCCCTCTTTACCGGTCATTATTACTAATAAAATGCAACTTAAAAGCCCCATGAACAAAGGAGCCCCAGAGTCAGCAGGAAGGCGGGAAGGTGGGGTAGGGGAAGGTGGGAAGGCAGACCTTGGTTAGATGGGGTCTTGGCATAGACAGCAAAGACCCTGGAGCATCCGGCCCCAAAGCCAGACGTGTGTCCTGAGAGCCATATTCCCCAGGAAGGCCTTTCAGCAATGATTAATTAGACTCAAGAGAAATCACTCTGTCCTTTAGGTGAGCAGACCAGAAGGACCTAAGCCCATGTCCTCATAAAAGCACCCAGCTTCTGTAGGAATTTTACAGGAGCAAAGAATTCTATACCTGCTAATACCAGAGCCATGGTTCTCGACCTGCCACAGTCCTTTGGGGTCACAGAGCAGGTATTTACATTAAGCTTCTACAGTTATGAAGTAGCAAAAAAACTAATTTTATGGTTGGGGTCACTGCAGCATGAGGAACTGTATTAAAAGGTCACAGCATTAGGAAGGCTGAGGACCACTGCCTTAGAGGCTCATTCTCTGTTATATTTATTTGGAAATCTGGGCTTGTGTTATCATTTCTTTTCCTAAGAAAGACAACAAATTGGATGCTTGTGCAGACACAGAGGGGGATTTACTTACTAATCTATCTGAGAATCTATCTCCATCTGCAGAGCATTGGCACTATTTAAGAACACCCAAGAAACTTCAGCCCAGTGGAAACCCAAACCTCTCCCCTGGCTTTACAGGTCTCTTTCCCAACTCTGGCATACCTTTGTGGCTCACAGCACACAGGTACCAGCCTTGGGATTCCACCTGGCTGCTTCGGTAACACTGTCCCCAGATGACCTGTGAAAACCAACCATGGAATCTGTGCCGACAGCTAGGGCAGCTCTAGGAGGCTCTAAATTTAGACCGTCTTTTCCTTCCAAGAGAGAATTTGTTTGTAAATCAGTTTTTGGAACGGAAAGCAAACATTTTCCCATAGAAATACTAGAATGTGGGTGTGCAGCTTTAGCCCCAACGTCAAACTCTACGCGGGCAAAGCGTTTTCGCTGGGTCTACCTCTCCGCTGCTCAGCTGTGTACATTATGCACCAGATGCCCTTCGGTGGGGCCATCAGCAACTGAACCACCGTGTGCAACGATTTCCCAGGTAAACAGTCAGCTTGTTCCTGATGGGAAGAACTGCCCAGCTGCTAAAGCTTGATGGCCAAGAGAGATTGCCTTGATAGTTCTGACAGTGCCACCCAGAAGCATAAAGGATCAGATTTTTCTGTGTAAGGGACATTCTTAAATCTGGTGTTTGTACTTTGGAAACTGCCAGCTCTTAATTTAGAAAGTATGACAACTCAGTCAGGCTAACAGTGAACTCTGTGCAGTTTAGACCAGGAAGTTGAATAAGACAACATAAACAGTAAAGTTAGAAGGCAGATTTATGCAGAGATAGACCCTGGGACTAAGTGCTTCATAGCAAGACTGTTAGTAAGACCAGCCCTTCCAGCCTCGAAACATGGCAATGCAATGTTTCTGGAATGGAAAAAGTAACGGAATTCAACTGCAAGCATGATGCCAGTTCCAGGAAGTCTGTAGGGGCCACATCGTAGCTACTCAACAACCTCCAATTCTCCTCCTTCCTCTTCCCTCCTCCCCTCCCCTCCTTCCTTCTCCCCTCTCCTCTCTTTTACTCTTCTCTCCTCTCTTCTCTCATTTTCTTCTTTCTTTCCTTTCTCTCTCCACCTTTCTCCCACCCGAAGTAAGCTGTGGGTAGTGAGCGACAGCTCTCCTTCAGAGGCAACTCCTCTAGTTTATTTTGTCCCCAGCGGCAATAGAGGAAGGATGAGGATTGGTGTAGAATAAGACAGGAGGAGCCGAGGATGGAGCCATGAGCATGCGGAAAGGCAGAATTTCAAGGGGTTGTTAGATCAGGAGTCCTGAAGGGAGGAATTATTAATCCAGCAGGCCAGAAGGAAGGCAGAGCTCGGCCAGGAAAGACGCATTAAAGGGTGCCTGGACTCTTCCAGAAATAAACAGCAGAAAATGAAAATGCACACAAGGAGGCCTAGTCTCCAGCTTTAGAAAAGAGCCTGTAAGTTCCAAGCAGGAACAGTGAGCGTGGGGCTGATCAGGACTCTCTCCAGTTGTCAAAACCGGAAACCTGTGTCCCATTGGTCTGACATCCCAAGGCCGGAACAATCTCCACCACTCTCTGACCTTTGCAGAAGTCACTTAATGTTTCATTCTCCTCACCTTCAGTTTGGGTGCCTTTAGAGATCTTGGTTTGCATTCTCCCAGCTCGGGTCCTTCCTTAAGGAATCTTACTGCCAGGCTAGAAGTTCTCAGTCTTCATTGACTAAAAATGAAGAGGAATTCAAATGCCCTGTCCTTGGTCATCACACCTTGGGGCAATCTGCTCCATTTGTCACTACCAAATAAAATGGCAGAAATATTTTGAAGCTGCATGGAAGCATTTTCAAATGTCAATTAAGGAAAAGCATCATGTCCTAAGTTATTTACTCTGAAATCAAATTTAAGAAACAGAAAAGGACAGAACACAGTGATGCTATTGGAAGACAAAGGAGAGACAGCAGCTTAGTGACTGGGAAAGACCGGAAGAGTCACTGTCCTGGACCTGGGAGTCTGTCCTCCATCTCACATTCCCATGCTCCATGGGCAGGCTCAGCCCTTTTGAATAAATCCCTTTCAGAAAGAAAAGCTTCATGATGATGAGTTCATGTAATCCCTTTCTGCGTGTAATGAGTGGAGAGAAACAGGAAAAGCACATTTAAAATACGACACATTCCAATGTGATGAGATTGTTGAACATGGGCCTTACTTGGAAACCCTACACCCTGAGACGCTTGCCACTGTGGCAATGTTCTTTCTTGTGCCACAGTGACTTCCCAACTCCTGCTGTTTGAAAAGCATGGTTTGAATAATATACATCATAAAAATGTATCAGTCTGTGGAAAGTTCAGGCCAGAAAGCTCCTGTTCAGAAGAATACTTCATGGACCTTCCCTACCAGAGGTCTATATGTCTTTCTTGGTTACTTAAGAACTTGGTTCATTTTACAAGATTCAAGCTAGGAATAACAGTGCACATACTATCTTTCACTATCTTTATTAATGTATAGCACCAGAGAAACTTTCTATAAAAGCTCAGCAGAAGAAGACTGTTCTGAGGCACACCATGTCTGAATCCCAGCACTGTTTTGTGTGGACATCAAGTTTGATTGACGTTTCCCTTGACTCTTTACTAGCACTGAGCGTAGACTCCATTGAGGGAATGACTTCAACGCAGTGCAATATATCTTGGGCCACTCCCTACTGACTTCTATTCCACATCAGGACCATGGGCTAAGCAATGGTCCTCCAGTTACTTCCATTTCATGTGAGTCTCCATAATGGACTCAGTGAGGTTCCCTCCTTCTATTTCTATTCCCAGTCAGTGTCTGAAGGGGGCTAGCATTTCCTTCATCCACTTCTGTTCCACATGAGCCTCTACTGGGTAGCATTCCCTTTGCTTCTGGGGATTACAGAACAGCAGAAGAAAGTAATAGGGTCTCTCCCAGTCAAAGCAACTTGAGAAACTTTTGTAAAGGTTAATAGTAAACATTCCAGCAGCTTTTGCTGACCCCTAAGCCTCTGTAGATAATGCAGAAATGAGCAAGTGTGCTGGTCGCCAATAAAACTTTCTGTACAGAATCAGGCTGTGAGCTGGGTTTGTCTCCAGACTGCAGACTGCCAGCCTGCCTTTGATCTAGTCTGACTTCCTCATTTTACAGATAAGAAAAAAGAAGCCCAGAGAGACTAGAATCTTCCAAAGTTGCTAGCTGGCCAGGGCAAAGCCAGATCCCCTACAGCATCAGGACTGAAATCTAGTTTTCTCTCTACCATGCCATAGTGGCTCCACCTCATTCCATACAGTCATTGGTCCTGTCTCTGACATAAATGAGTCAAGAAATAAGATATGAAGAAAGTTGAGAGGAAATTATGCTTGTATTTTATTCAACGCCTTCACACGAACTATTTTTAAGGGAAAATTTTATATAAAACCACTATTTGTTTACTTCTTCAAACACCATTATGCTTCAAAGGAGCAAAAAAATTGAGATTATTATAATTCCAATCTCATGTAAACTCCATCAGAATAAAGCAAGCAAACTAGGATTGCTAATTCACCAAAGAACTGTTACTCTCCAAACTCAAGTACTTAGCATGGGACTCTGGAGTTAATGGCTTCATGAAGCTCATGCAGAATGCTCTGTGTCCATTTCTCCTCAGGGCAGAACACATAGGTATAAGATTCTCAAAGGCATTTGTGATCCCAAAGCCTACAGGGTTCTTTATTGACTGCGAAACGTCCTATTTCCATCTAAGCTGACTTAAGAGGAGAAAATGAAGAGGCTCCTAGGAATGAAGTCCCTTCCTCACATGGTCTTCTGTGGCTGCTCTCCAGAGGGTAGTCAGTTGGCCAAAAGCTACCAAGAGGTGAATAAAAGCACTCATGGCTTGGCTGACACAGAAGCACAAACATAGCCTTTGGGATGATCGAAGCATCAGCATGCTGGGAGTGAGCAAAGGCATAAGTCAGACTCAGAAACCAGTGGGACAGTGTGGGTTTGGCATCTGGAAACTCAGTGACCTATTGCTACCACGACAGAAAGAAAAATGCTTAGACTAAGTAAATGGGGAAAAGGCCTGGGGTTGTGGTGGCTGCTGTTTGAATACAAAGCTGAATGCAGAAGGAAGGAATAGAAACTCCCACACACGGGAAGCAAAGAGTGAACCCAAATAAGAATGGGCAGCTTGAACTGCGGCCACAATGGCCCAGAAAGCAGACACCTAGATTTTTAGTCCCCATACACAGATACTGTCCACTGCAGTGAGGAGTGAGGGATCTCAGGCTAAGGCCCAAACCCTGATGGCCGATGAGAAGGGGTGCAGATATCTCTACAGCAGCCCTGATAAGTCTTAGGAAAGTTACTGCATGACCCAGGTCCCTAGGAAGAAAAATATAAACCACAGTTTCCTGATGCCTCTCCCAGGCTTCAGTGTCCATCCTACGTGGCCTCTGCTTTCCCACTTTTCCTAATTTTTCATAATCAAGTAGGATCTCCACAGCAGGGTGCCCCTCCCCACCATGGTCTCCTTGGATACTGCACTTCAGGATCTGTTCCGTCTGAGAATCTGCAGCGTGCAGGTGAGTGTGAGAACCTGCAGCGTGCAGGTGAGGGTCAAGGCAAGCTTCTTTGGCACAGGGTATTAGAAAGAGAGAATTGATTTCACAAGCCTCTGACTCTGGAAACACCAGAGAGATGAAGGTTTAGAACTCTGCAGAGATTTTGGTAGTGCACACTAATCACCAAGACCAATGATGCCCTTAGCTGAAGTGGTGTGGCTCCTTCCTGGCAGACAGGACTCCTACCAGCTCCAGAGGGATCCAGCCACCAGGAGAAGCTGAAACATGCTCTGTTTCCTCTGCTTGTCCAACACATATACCATCTAAAGCTGAATCAGCAGGGTGTACCAGCTGTGGGGCAAAGTGGGGACCTTCATTATTGTCAATGGTATGTGTCATCTAACTCTCCCATAAGGCACAATTAATGTCTTTTAATGAAGTGACCCTGAGTTCTGTAAGTATGCAGTCCATCCTCACAGTGACAGTCTTAGTATCTTCCAGAGGTCCCTTGGAAGATGCTCAGAGGCTAGCATTGGTTTAGTAGGGAAAGCTGAGCGACCACTTCACTACCAGAAGCCTCAAGCTTGACTCTGGGTACCTGCGCAGACCTTTAGTGACTGTATCCCAAGGTCAAATTTGTCAGGAAGGCATTCTTTATATCTTTATAATAGTACAAAATTAAAGGTTAAAAAATATGCCCACTGAAGAAGCCATTTCAAGTGAAGGATTATGGGAATAAAATGGTTTAGGTCTTTACTCCTGTGATGAAATATGACCTGTCCAGTTTTCTCCTCATGATCCCCCAGAAAGCAGACCAGATACTGTTTGGGAATGGGCCACAGTTTTGGTGTGTGCACAGAGATGTGTTTTGAGGCCTTCCTAAAGCCTGGACTTTAGAGGGCAGAGGGAGTACAGTCTCTCTTTTCTGAATGCCATTAGGGAGGCAGACTCATGGCAACAGCACAGAGCTGAAGCCCAGTGATTCATTCATCAGTCGTGTGACTTTGGAATCTCAGTGTTTCTACGCCCCGCTCTCCTCTTCTGTGCAATGAAGAGACGAAGAGGCTCTCTGAGTATTTTTTTTTTTTTTTTTTTTTTGAGGATAGTTATCAAGCTGTGAAGCCCTTACCTTGGAATAAACTAAATTTTAGGCGAGGGAACCTCCCCCATCTACAGAGTCGGCACACATTATTAAACACCTATAAGAAGAATCTCTGCTAAATTCCTGGGGTAAAACATCCTTTTAAGGCTCTGTGGCTGCCGGGGAAATATTCTCATACTTGGGCATTTGTAATCAAAAGAACATACTTTTAAGAAATAAGAACAAGAGGCTGGGGGAGTAGCTCGATGGGAAAGTGCTTGCCTGGCCCATGCAAAGCCCAGAGATCAACCCCCAGCACTGCAAAAGCAGCAATAGCAAGACAAGCAGGCCTTGGGTGGGCCAGGGGGACAGAGTGTAAAGCCCTCCAGTCTACCGGATTCAGGCTGTTCTGACGCATGGCGGAATGATTAGCACCTGGCTCAGAGTCCCCGGAAAATTGAATAAAATGACTCATGTAAAAGTGACCGCCCAGCACTTGGCTTAAGGTAAGAATTCAAAATGTGTTGGCCACGCATGTTCGGGAAGCTCTCGCACACAGTGTCCTGTCTCCCACTCAGTCTGACTCACCGCTGAGCCCATTTTCACAGGTGAATAATCAGGAGTGATGGAGCTGAGCTGTCAGATGCCCTGGAAGCCAAGCCAGGCCCTGGCTACAGAGACCAGGGCCCCATGTTCTCCACAGCAAACCACTCTGCTGCTCACGTCCTGACATTGGGAGAGATGGGGCCCTCAGGAGCTGCTCATAAGACTTCACCATCTATAGTGTGGCAGGGCTTTTCCCTCAGCAAGTATCCTGGAATCCTTGAGATGGTTTTTTTGTTTTGTTTTGATTTTGGTAAGTGTTCCTGACGAGAAAGAGCTGTCTCAGGAGCCCACAGTGTGTCAACCTCCAGACTCACCCCTGCAGGCAGTTCCCAGTCCCCATGGCCAGAGGGGACTCTGTCTCAGCACACGGTGTGGGATGTGCACGTCTCAGTGCTTATGTGGAGGTCAAGGGCAACCTTGGCTGTCCTGTCAATCCTTTCCTTCTACTTGTCCAAGACAGGGTCTCTTTTGTTGTTTTCCACTGTGCATACCAGGCAGCCAACAAGCTTCTGGAAATTCTTTATCTACCTTCTTGCTCCCAGTAGTTCTGGAATTACCCACACCCTAGCTGCCACGTCTGCTTTTATAAGGGTTCTGGGGATTTGAACTCAGGTCCTGAGCCCCCTCCCCAGGTCCACCTGTAAAATGTTTTCAAGTGTACTAATTAAGGAGCCAGCCACTCTTCTACAGAACCCCACAGAGCACTCACTTTCCAGTACTGTTTATTCAGGTTTTAACTAGAATTTTTCCCTTCCTTCTCTTACTTGATTCTAATCTGTGGAACTCATTAACTCCTGTTCACTACTGCTGTGACTCAGTGCTTCTCACTTAACGTTATGAAACACACTGATGAGCAGTGTGACCCAGCAACCTGGCTTTCCTCTGTTTTTAAACAAACAAATAAAAACATGAAGATATAGTTGGGAGGTCTCTACAATGTCTACAATAGTTAATCCACCTTTGGCCCTTGGAATTTCTGAGGAGTTTGAGGTTCTAATTGTATACAGAGCTGGGCCAGTTTCGGAGCAGCTGGGCAATGTTGCATGCCCTGAATGGTTGACCCAGAATTTCCTTATCCATATGATTTTTACCAAAACCCTGTGAAGTAGAATGGTGTTTTTTAGATAAGGAAACGTAGCCTCTGGGTGATTGAGTGTCCTTGCCGACAGTGGGAAATGCAGCTAACCAAAGGTTCAGAAGCCCCAGAAGAGCTTCTGCAAGAGTTTGGGGAAATTACCAGACATTGGAGCAGTTTACTGAAATTTAGATGTGAGCACCCAGTGGAGCGTGGCCAAGTGAGGAAGGTGAGTGGAAGACATCTTCCCACTGACACAATCTCAGTTTCCTTACTGGGTTCTGGACAATTTTGGACTGGAATGAAAGGTTGAGTTTTCATTCCTAAGGGCAGTAAAATTGTAGGTGTGGTTCATACCTGTAGTTCTAAGACTTCAGAGGCAGAGTGGTGTGCGGCAATTGTCTGTATTCTGTCAATTATGTTTTAAATAAACGCTGATTGGCCAGTAGCCAGGCAAAAAGTATAGGTGGGACAATCAGACAGGAAGTAGAGGCAGGTCAGGGAGAACTGGAGAATTCTGGGAAGAGGGAAGCTCCCTCTACAGTCCTGCCCAGACACACAAAAAAAGATGTGACCTGCTCTGCTAAAAAAGGTATTGAGCCATGTAGCTAACATAGATAAAAATAATGGGCTAATATAAGTTATAAGAGTAATAAAAAGCCTGAGCTAATGGGTCGACCAGTTTATCATTAATATAGACTTCTGTGTGATTTCTT
This sequence comes from Alexandromys fortis, assembly GCF_014885135.2. Taxonomy (NCBI): domain Eukaryota; kingdom Metazoa; phylum Chordata; class Mammalia; order Rodentia; family Cricetidae; genus Alexandromys; species Alexandromys fortis. The sequence goes on along the minus strand of NW_026067958.1, from coordinate 8,708,292 downwards.
TGGAGCTAAATGGCTGAGGGACCTGGTGGGAGAACAAAAACCCAGACAACAAATGGCACCCGCATGGACAGCTGCATCCTAAGGGGAACCCTTATGATGAGTTCCTGCCAGGAAAAAAGGAAGAAATGGGGTGGGTAGGAATGGGGGACATTGGAGAGGTCCACAGTCAGGCTTTCTTTGAATACCTTCTTCCCTGACCACCTACGGCCTCTGGGCCTGCTGCACCCCTTGCCCTGGGATTCTGCCCCACACTCAGGTTCCCTATGCTCATTGGACAACATCCATTTGACTCTCTTGCCAAGTGAGCTTTCTGAACTCAGAGGCACACACCTTTTACTGCCTGCAAAGGTGTTTTACTAACTTGAGTTCATGTCTCTGGGGACCCGTTGGAACACAAGCTCACTGTGAGCCAAACAGCAGATGCAACAGCTGAAGGAACAGCTTGGAGAAAGCATTACAGGCCTGGGCGGAAGTTAAGGAGCGGTGAGCAGGCCCTGCCTCCAGCTGCAGGCTGGAGCATCCCCCAGGTGAGTCTAGCAAACTCTTCTAAAAGCGTCCTGAGTGCAGGCAGTGCTCTTTCAGGTCCGGGGACCTGCTCGTTTGTGAGTGCATTTCGCTGAAGATGCTGTGGGGCCCGAGAAGCAGCTGGAAGAGTGAGCGTTCAGAGGAGCATGGGAAGGCGGAGGTCATCTCCATGGCGGGAATTTACACTTCACCTCTGCACTTTTGAGTGAGACCATGCTCTCCTTCACTTTCCACACTTCTACCCCCTCCCCCTCCCCAGTTCTGCAGCTTTTCCTGCCAGAGATCCCTGGATAGCAGACAGTGCCATGTTTCCTCTCTAAACTGCTCTGATGGCTCCCATGTCTCTCAAGGCCCTGCAAGACTGCCTTCCTCCAGGTGTTATCTCCTTTCACTTTTCCATCCCCAAGGCCCCTCAGCTGCCTGCCCCTCCACTAGCCAGCCTGTGGGCTGCCCTCCAGCCTCGACATTCACTTAACCGTCTGCTGAGAATGCTTCTCTTCAGGAAATCCATGGGTCCCCAGCTCTTTCAGATCTGGAATCAGATTCCCCTTCTTAACACAACTCACTTACTGCATTCATTGTCTTCTTTCCCTTGGGGCCAGGGACATCCCTGTCTTGCCCACTGATAAATCCCCAGTGTACCCGGGTATCCAGCACATGGTTCGGACCCAGTTTACACTGTCTGAGAAGATGGGCCATTCGGGGGAGGGGTTATATCAGTAGGCTGGTACCAAGCAACAGCCTCAGTTTCTGAGTGTGGCTGCTCTGAGGTGTCCAATGTCCCTTTCACATTAAGCATGCAGGTTTCTGAAAGAGGGGGAGAGACATGCAGGGGAGTCCGGCTTTTGTTACACCAGCTGAGAGATTTCTTCTTTAGCGGAAACCACACCTGAGATCTGCTAAGACAGACTCCAGGGTCAGCAGTCACCGGACACCTTGGAGTGGAGCCGTGAAGATCCTTCTGATCCTTCTGCTACTCAGGACGGGAGACTTCCCACCTCAGCAACCCTCATCAAATCTTCTCTAGCAACCCAACAAATCAGTTCAGGCCGAGACTTCATGGCAAGCCATGGGAAGGTCGGGCCAGCACCAACAGCACAATCTAGTGCAAAGGGAAAATATGAGAGCCTCTTGTTCACAAGTCATTAGTTCAAAATGGCAAGAACAGACCCTTGAAGCCAGTGACAGGCCTGAGTGACAGCATAGACCACCACTTCTAACGGTGGCCATGGCCAGAAATGACCGTGACAGTGGCCTTCCATAGATGTTCCTGCCAGGAACCCACCTAGAATAGATGCAGATCACTCCTGTTCAAGATGGGTGTCAGGTTTCTTCTATGGAAGAAGCAGAGAACACAAAGGCTGCGGGTATAACGGTGCATGAACTCAGGCGGTGACCGGAGAAACAGGAGTTCCAGTCTAGCCTAGGCTATAGGACACCCCGTCCCAACCAAAAGCTGGAAGAAACCTTAAGGCACCAGAACTAGATCCATGTTGCAGGATAGAGGTGGTGGTCAAAAGCCGGTGACATCAAAGGACCAAAGGTGGCATTAGTAGTCAGTCTGGGTTAGAGTCTGTGGCAATGAGCCAGACTTTGATGTCGTCTCCATTTGGAAAAGTGGTCAGTGACCAGCAGGATGTAAGAAAGAAGAGGAAGCTTCCAGAAACTGCAGAGGACAGGCTGAGGTTGAAGCCTGTGGTTGTGGCTGTTATGCTAAGAGGCCCAGGGCCTTTCCCCATGAGTCAGCGAAAGGGGCATGTGGTTACTTTATTGTCAATGCTTGGTGGGTATCCATGGATACATGTGCTGATGTAGATGATGGAGTTAGATGGTCGTTTACAGTTTTGAGAGTGCTTTCCTGTGTATAATGATTTGGGCCCATCCTGTCAGTAACCCTGGAAGGTCAACAAATATCACTGCCTCTCCAGGCAGGTATTGACTGCCCACTGGGGACCAGTTGGAATACAAGTTCACTATGACAGAACTCCATTTTCAGTCTTTGAATACAAAGGAATTTAGACTCAAATTCTGGAGGAAATTTACCATCTCTGTAATGCTCCCAGAGATTGTGGCCCAGTGCAAGCCAAAGTTTCATTCGCAATGTCAACAATGGAGGCACTGCTTCCACTACCCCTCCATCCCACCAGCTCTACCAAAGGGCAGCGTGAGTAACGGGGGCTGCAGAGAATAAGCCCCTCCTTGGAAAGGGACGCTTAGGGGAACAGAAAGTGACTCTCCATACAAATGTCACATTATCACCTTAGGGTCATCAGAGAAAATCAAGTTAAAGGCAAAGAACAGATGAACAAGGGGCCCCTGTCCTCGGTGAATATGTGTCTTGAAATGGCCCATTAGCTTCTTATCAGGATTCCTTTGGAATGCTATTGGTTTGATGCCCAAAGATGTGTGCAATCTGCCAAATTGCATTACTGTGCACACCTAACTCCTCTGCACAAACAGGTACCTGCAGATGCAGCCGGTGGGCTAATGTTAATCTAAAAACTACCCAGGGCAACTAGTCCTTATAATGAAACAATCTCTCGAGGAGTGCATTTCTTACAAAAAGAAAAAGGAGTGTATCTTAAGCTCGTCTCCATTTGACACCAACACATGTCAACAACAGCTGAACTTATTTTTTTCCTCTTCAAATTCTGCAAAAATTCATTCCCAGGTTTACTTTCTGTGCCAAGTTTTAGAGCTGAGCAAATTTTTATGGTCTAGTTATAAACCCTAGAAAAACAAGGTTTATAGGAAATGTTGACACAGTCGTAACTAAAGTGGTGCTAGCTGACACCTCTCTATTTTCAATTTGGGGATTTCTCCTAGGAAAATATAAATGCTAATTCAGCAAAGGAAGCCAACTATAATAAAAAATGCAATAGTCTTCCTGTTCACCCTGTGAAGGTATGCTTCAGAAGACGCAGGGGCAACGTGGAGGTGAGCTTGAATGAGAACACTCAGATGTGTGGCACCTGCAGTGGCTCAGCCACTGGTTACCTATAAATGCTGCCCAGGAATGCATGCTGTCACCATGAGTCATGCTGTCCAAGGCAGCTCAGCCAGATGCTGGAAGATTCCAGGTTTCTGCACCAAGGTGTCTACCAGGCACTCACTGTGCACTGCTGAGTTTCCAGGTACAATGAAAAGCAGATTTCTCACAAACAGATAGGGAAAACCATGAAGATGGTGGGAACAGGGAGATGGAGTGGCAGCAAGAAGGGATGGCTGAACTGGGTGACTCATGCAGCTTGGGCCATTGACTGGTAATATCAATCTGACCCTGGAAAGTCTGTTGAAAGATCTGGAGAAAGGCCAGCCTCGGTCCTCATTCTCTGGCCTTCTGAACAGCCTCGTGAGAAGCACACGCATTCCATGTTCAAACTCTGACTTTCTTATTCTGAAACAGGGGGAGGTAGTGGAAGGGGAGAGTTTGATCTGGGTTCGGTGCAAAGGAGTGGCACTGGATCACAATGAGGAGCAAAGCAAGGCAAGCTGAAGTAAATGTTTGAAAACCCTCAACTCCACAGACTAAACAGCTTTGTCTCCCAGGGAGCCAAAAGGCTGCTGTCTCTATAGGCCAGTGACGGCTGTGGCTCAGGCAGGCCGTGCTGCCTCCCATGCAGGCCATGCTGCCTCCCCGGGTCCTGTGGTTCTATAGTCATGTCACGTGGAAGCCTGCTGTAGTGAGGAGACATGGACATACATGCTCCTCTTAAGAAGAGGGTTGTTTTGTATTGAGTAAAGTTCTACTTTGAAAAAGCATCTTTAGAAAATGAAGACACTTTCAGTTGATGGAAAAATGGCTAGCACAAAGGGATAAGTATAAAGATAAAGATAGACTTCTTATCAGGTATGGTGTTGCTTCCGGGGCTCCTGAAACGGGAACACGTTGCTGACAACTTTGCTTTTGAGTGAAGTTTGAGAACCTACTTAAAAGGCCACTGAGTTACACCCCAATGTCTACCAAGTAAATCCGACCTTCCCCAGTCACAAGAGACTAAGTTTATCCCTTCATGAGCAAGATGTATCTTGGGTAATTGGGGTTTTATGCCCCACGTTTCTAAGCCATTCCCCAGAGTACTTTCAAAAGCTTTCACAAGACAGTCTCACAATTTTTTGCAAAAACCAACCAGCAAGCAAACAAACAACCATAACAGAAAGTGAGGCATGCTTTAAAGCTGGCCTTCTGCAGCCCCTGCCTGCTCAGAGGCTGAAAGGAAGACAGTGGGTTTCTGGATGTACCTGTCAAGGCTAAATGATTGTTCATTTCCTGTGAGCTGGGAATAGTGTAATGACAAACAGCTGGGGAGCAGGGTGGGGCTCCTGCTCTTTCCTCTTCCAGGAGCTGTGCTCCTCACCAGCTGGGAGAGATTACCATATGAATGTTCTGGAGAACTGAAGGAGGAGGAGCCAAAGGAGCATTAGAGGTGTCAGCAACTTCTTCCCTCGGTGTTCCTACCTGAACTAACCCTGATGGTATTTTAATAACACACATGTACAAACATTCATTTACTTTAAAATGAGGGGTTGTGGTGGGTACAAGGAGGGATTTACAAAGCCTCGAACACTCTTTCTGTGGAAGTGAACTGATTAGATGTACGCCACTATGATTATGTATGCTAATGACCGGTTGAGTTTGAAAGAAATAGTTAAGAATAATAAGGTATTTTCACCCAGGAAAAATGAATTTATATCAGAGTGTCTATGCCTTGCTAATGCAGCCATTACCTGGAACAACAACAACAACAAAAAGCACAAATTCAATACCAATTTTAAAATTAGAATTCAGCAAAATGAGATTCAGGGCACTTATTTAAATGCATGCTTATGCCTTTTAGTATAATAAATTTTGTTCAGTGTTTCATTAGCCCTTACAGTATGCCTCATGGCTATGTCAGATATGAAATGCTTAGAGCTGTAGCCAGCTTCTCACACCTGGTGGCTCCCATTCTAAGCCAGCACCTGAGAGCAGACAGAGAGGAGGTGAGGATGGGAGAGGTGATTCGCAGGTGACCAGGTCTTCTGCTTCTCCTGGCCTGGAAAGGAGAAGTCACAGCAGTGGGAGGTTTCCGCCCACGGAGTCTCACAGAGCATAGCTTCTTGACCTTGACCTGTGCAGGGGGTCAAGATACCTGAGCTCTGAGGGAGAAGAGAGGTACAGCTTCCTGCTTTGATCTGTTTCTGAGTGCTTTAACCCCACTAGGCATAGGAATACCTGTACAGTTTAAAACCTACAAACCAGGTCCCACCAAACCTGAAATAAAGTTTGAACAATTGAAGAAAAAAAAAGAAACTAAACCCTAAGCTGCATGAAAGCAGAGGCGAAGCTGCTGTTGGAAATGAGCGAGAAGTAAAACGACAAGATTTCATCTGAGTCTTCCAGGCACGCACTCCAGGGAAAGCGCTGCACGCCCTGAAGGTCTTGTGACTCAGTTGCAGTCCCTGCCACTTGCTGCAGTTGTCCCAGGCACTGGCCCATCCAGGAGGAGGCTGTCTTCTCTGTGAGTGCTAGGGGCCAGGTGTCCTGAGAATTGCCACCACATTTTACAGGAACACAGTTAAGTGCTTGCCCACACAAGGACGAGAGCCTGACTACATCTCAGCACCAGTCTGAAAAGCTGGGCGTGGCAGCACCTGTCTGTAACCCTGAAGAGGCAGAGGCATGTCGGTCCCTGAAGCTCCCGGCCAGCAGGTTCAGTGAGAGATCCTGCCTCAATAAATAAGATTCATAGAAACTGAAGAACACACCCACTGTTGACCTCTGACATCCACATACATGTATACACATGTGCTTGCACACACGTGCACATATACACATGTACATGTGGGAGGAAAAAAGAACTCTCCATCCTCCTTCATCCCCTAGATGTGACCAGTGGGCTCACTCCTTTTTCATGTTCTTTCCCCAAAGCAGTTACTGATAGATGATCGCTACCCTGAAGCATATTGGGGCCAGGATGCAAAGGACTTGGCTCCTCACACAGCAGAGAGGGAGCCCAGCAGTTGGCTGTCTCTCAAAAAAGTTGGAGGTCTGGGTTTCATCATGGCCCAGAGTTGACTTGAATCCCAGCATGCTTGGTGCCCCTTTTGGCATCCCTCATACAGGAGCTCTTTTCTGAAGTTACCACGTCATGTCCTCCATGCCCAGGTACTGCCTCCTGAGGCTCCACAAAGAGCCTGAGGAGAGGGGTGAGCTGCTTCCTTCACAGGCCTGGTCAGGTGAGGAAGGAGGAAACGAGAATCTCCCAATATGTCCGGTTTTATATTTTTGCTACCTAAACAAATTTTCAGTGGCCTCAATGTAATGATGCCCCCAAATGTTCTGACGGAAAGAAATAGTGGTCACAGCATTTGGGGCTGGTGACCGTCACACTTCACTGGGAGAAGACCTGCCTGTTTGTGTGTGTGCCATGGGGCAGGTGCAGAGGCCATAGGACTAACTGCTGGAGTGAACGCTCTCCTTCTACCATGTGCATCCCCGGGATCAAGCCCAGGTTGTCAGCCTTAGCAGCAAGAGCCTTTACCTGCTGGGCCATCTTGCCGGCCCTGGTATTAAGCTTTTACCAAAGCAATGACCTACTTTACTGATAATTTCAAAAGTCATGGACTTCGGAGAATTATTCAAGATGTGGGATACATATTGACATTTCTAGAAGACAAAGGTTTAGTCATTTTGTACCGTTATTTGAAATGTTGGACTTCAGTCTATGCCAAGTTACCATTGTAATTGAAGTCTATGCCACTTACCTAAGCGGTTCTCAAGACTTTTCCCCTGATTTCTGCCAGCATTCCAATGCATGCCAGCCAGCCAGCCATGTTCACTAAGACAGCCTCCGTGTGCTTGCAGCAACGCATCATGCTCACCAGGTGATGTGGCGCCTGTCGGCTCTCCACGATACACCTGGGGGAATTAGTGTGGTCTTTTGCTTCCGCTTAGAATCACAAAATGAAGATGCTTATGGGGCGCCTTCGGGACAACTCTGAGTTCACAGTCGTGGATGTGCTGGTTTCCTTACTGCTTCGCAGGGCGAATTCTATGATAAGAGGTAATTTCAGATGGACAAAACCATTCCTCAACTGTGGTGTACTGTAAAAACAATGACATTTAGACTCAGAACTTTCGCATGACGCTATTGAGGAGTTTCTCTGCGGAAGATTCTGTGTTTCTTAGCCAAACTGTTTGTTCCTCTTGTTTTCAAACAGATGGACATCTTTCATTGTCTGCTGACTGAACCCTGCAGAGACAGGTTAAACAGGAAGGACTCAAGTTATGGTTTTGTCTGTTTCCAGCGAAGCACCGGAACATTCATGAATGAAACCCTCTAAGAATTTGCTACTTACTTCTTCTATGATCTCCCTTCTGCGCTCACTAACCTGTGCTTTGGGACCCCTCAGTCAGTCCACAACCCCAAATTTCCAGTTGCTGACTAAGCATGATTCCTCCAGTCTTTCTGCCTCTTCCAAAATCCAAGTGAGCCCAAGCTACAGTCTCTCTTTAATTTTTACATTTTTTTTTTTTTTGAAAACAGGGTTTCACTTTGTAGCTCAGACTGACCTTGAGTTTGCAATCCTCTGGCTCACAGGTGAGCACAGCTCTTACACCTACTACCCAATAGTTGGTTTTTCTGCTATTCCTTGCTTGTTTTGTTTGTTGCTTTTGCTTTAACCTATGAAAGCACCATGTCTGAGTTGTGGCAGGAAGCAGGACGTGACTGTTCTGAATTCTTACACTGTCCTTGTGAAGGGACACCTTATCTCTCCTGCTTCCATATGTCATTTGTCTCTGCTTATCTTGGGAGCAGAGCCCTGGCGCCCTGCCTAGGACCGTGTGGGAGCCAAGCAGTTTCTCTCTTGGGGTCATCGTTTAGTTAGTTGTAAGCACCTAGTGGAAAATTACTCTAAACATATGTGCTGCAGAACCTTCAGGAGGGTGGCTATGGAAGCCAGCTGGAAACAGAACAAGCCATCACCCTCTGTAGACAGCTCTGTGAGGTGGATGGGATGGCCATGGCCTTCCATGCAGTACCTACAGAGCCTGTGCTGGCAACCTTCCTCGCTTATATTGTATCCTTCACCTTTCCTACAAGCAACATGCCGTGAAGGACTTCATTTCCCAGGCACCCTTGCAGATGAGGACAGAATGTTTTCAGCTTTCAGCCTGTGTCTTGTGGAATTTGTGACACTCATTGTTTCTGGGCTACCTCAAAGAAGAGTTTCCCCTTTTACTTCCTATCCATAGGTGGCTGAGCCCTTCAAACCAGCTCATGTCTGCTAGAGCCTGCCTTGTCATGTTGGTGAGTTGCCTGGCAAAGTTATTAAGAAATAAAAGAGCAAACATTTTTCAAGTTGACACAGCAATATACCAAACAAAATGAAAAGACCAAGGTAGAGTTGAGTCTAGCTGCACATACCTCCTCGAAAGAATGGGGCTGTTTGGGAAGTGCATATTTACTCTTATCAGTATTAACAAGAATAGATTTAATATTTTGATAGAAAATGTGAGTGTTTCATAATTACAAAAGAGACAAGGTCCTTGCTCAACTTGTTAGCTCAGGCCAGTGATCTTTTCAGTCTAATGCATGGAGGCAGGCCAGCCTGGGCTACTTAGCAAGATTCTGTCTCTCACGTGCATGTTCATGCTCTCTCTCTCTCTGCCTCCCTCCTCTCTCCTCTCATTCTTTCGCTTCTTGGGATATGGAGAGGCAGGAGAGGGGCAGTCTCTGTCCCTCTGGACTAGATAATTTAGTGAGAAAGGCACACAATACGGTAAAGGATCAGGATGGCTATGCGGTAGCACAGGCTATCCACTGCCCGCCTTTGAGAGCAAGTCATGCATATTGACCCTGGTCTATGGTGCCTCACTGCCAAGCATGGCCGGCACAACCAAGTGGTATTAGACCTTAAGACATCTTTTCTCTTGACTATGTTGAGTAGTGAGAGGAGGTAGATGTGAGAATACACAGCAACACCACCTGGCCCAGCCTAAGGTGGTTTCTCAGAGGAAATTACTTCAGCTGAAACTTAAGAGTAAGTCAGCTTAGTTAGCCAAGAAAAAGGAAGAGTCACCAAGGAAAGGGAGTTCCACGTTATAAGACCAAGGATAAGGGATTCTGAGGTCAAGGTAAGCAAGAAATGGATATAGTGTGCTTGAAGGCTCCTGTCGCTGGCCTCCTCCTATCTTTACAAACCAAGATCAGCTGTGTTCAAGGCTTATGAGTTTCAAGCTGCTCTCTAAGTAGCCCTTGTGACATCTGCTCGTCTGGAGCATGTGATTCAAAAGCTCTGGGAAGATCCCCATCTCCAGACAGACGGCTCCAAATGTCGACTCCAATTCCTGCCACCTGTTCAACCTGATCAAATGTCAAACATTTTGATTCAGACAACCACAAATCTGACTGTGATACTTCTCTATTTAAAGCTTTTAAATGTAATGCTTAAGATATTTATAGACAAAATAAGCTGTACTTTTTGAGAGAAGATTGTAACTCCTTTACATGACTCAGGGACAGTGATCTTTCAGAAAGTAGTAACTAATTCTATGCTGTCCCTGAGCACAATCAACTTACACAGAGTAAAATGTTATGCAGGGAGTGTATGTGTGCAAAGACAAAAAATGAATAAGTGGTGAAGAAATGGATAGGTAAAGAGGTTTGGATACATAGGTGAAGAGATGGATGATGGGTGAAGAAAGGGGTGGATGGTGTATTAGCAACTCTTTATTGCTATGGCAAAATACCATGATGAAAAAAAAACTTCAAGCAGAGTTTATTTTGGCTGATAGTTCTATTGGAAGAGTCCGGAGTGGAGTAGAAGACAAGTCAGCCTAGTGGTCAGAGCAGAAAGCCAACAGAACACATTTCTTCACCTACTCAGAGGAAGCGAGAGAACAGGAACTGTAGCCAAGCTATAAATCCTCAAAACTTCCATTCCCCCACAGACAAAAATCCAGCACCCAGTGTTCCTCCTTCAGGAAGGCACTACCTTCCTAAAGTCCTAAAGGTTCCATAACCTGCTCAAACAGTAGCATCAACCAGAGAGCAAGCATTAAAATACACAGGCCTACAGGGAACCATTCCCATTCAAACAACCAAAGTAGAGAGAGAGAGAGAGAGAGAGAGAGAGAGAGAGAGAGAGAGAGAGAGAGAGAGAGAAATCTCTAGGAGGCATCATAGCTAGCTTTAGTTGTCAGTTTAACACACCTGTAGAAACAGAACCTCAACTAAAGAACTTCTCTATCAGACTGGCCAGTGGGACATTGCTTTGATGATGGTTAATGTGGGAAAGCCAAGCCCACTGTGGGCAGTGCTAGCCATAGGCAGGTCGGCCTAAGAAAGACAGAGGGAGAAAGCCAGCAAGCAGCTTTCCCCATGATCTCTGCTTCAGATCCTCTTTTGAGTTCCTGGCCTGACTTTCTTCAGAGACAGACTGTGACCTGGAAGTTGTAAAATACAGTAAGCTCTTTCTATCCTGGTTTCTTTTGGTCATGCTAGAACAGAAATTGGTATTGATTTTGTGGTGTTGCTGTGGTGAACTTGACCATGTTGTTTTGGGTGAGGGTCAATGTGTTTGGATCTTGGGGCTGGAAATACCACTGAGTGCTCAGAGCTTAGTAAGCTCTCTGTGGAGTCTTAGAAGATAAGAATATTGAGATGAATGCAGATGATGGAGGCCTGGCCTGTAAAGTTTCAGAGAAAAGCAAAGAACCCATCAGGAAAATTTATGTGATCTATTTAAATTCAGAGTCTGTAGAATTGAAACCTTTGCTTTATTGGGAAAATATATTCTGGTCAGTTGAAACTGAAAAAAAAAAATCAACTGTGATTAATAAGAGATCAGAATCCCTGAGGTGACATCTTCTGGGAAGTATTCCCTCAGGGTCATCAGCACACAGAAGCTGTGGTCTACATCTTAAGCTGGCATGCTGTGGGAAAATGGTCTTGTACCCTGTCACTTGTATTGTTTTAATAAAGCACTCATTGGCCAGTAGCCAGGCAGGAAATATAGGTGGGACAACCAAGCAGGAAGTAGAGGCAGGGCGATGAGAACAGGAGAATTCTGGGAAGAGGAAAGGTGCAGTCTGCAGTTGTCACCTAGACACAAAGGAAGCAAGATGAGAATGCCTTGCTGATAAAAGGTACCAAGCCACATGGGTGATACCGACAAGAATTATGGGTTAATGTGGGATGTAAGAGTTAATAAGAAGCCTGAGATAATAGGTCAACCATTATGATTAATGTAGACCTCTGTGTGTTTCTTTGGTCAGAATTGCTGTGGGACCAGGCAGGACAGAAAGCTCTGTCAACACTGGCAGTTGAACTTGGTCATGTGCAAGAGTCTCTCATATGATCCAGATTTGGGTGACATAAAGAGGTCATAGCAAACCACAGAGACTTAGCTCAACAATTCATGGTTGGAGTCCAGGAAGAAGCCTGGAGAGGCCATTGATGAAGATTCAGCCTCAGTTGCAGTGGAGACTTACATCGTCACGATGCTGTGACTGTGGGATGTCCACCAAGGACAACAGTGTGGGATGGAACTACCCTGTGCCTAAGAGACAAACTGTGTCTTGTGGATGGCAGGATAAGTGAAGTCTTTTGGAGCCAGAATCATGAATATCCCAAAAGTTGGACATTATGCTTTTTGCACTGTTGAATATAAATTTTCTTTTGATTGTAATTGTGCTCTGGTCATTCTCTCTTAGAATAAGAAATATTTAATTTGTTTTAATCTTATAGGACTCTGTTATGAGACTTTGCACTGCTAAGTAATGGAATACAAAAAGACTGTGTGATTACATGAGTTGATACATGGGCTAATAGAGGGGTGGATGAATGAATAGGAAAAGAGATGGATGGATGGATGGATGGATGGATGGATGGATGGATGGATGGATCGATGAATGGATGGATAGATGGATGGATGATGGATGGATGAGTGGATAAAGGAAAATTGAAGGAGGGGGTAGTTGGTCAAACTTGTCCTGTTCATATCTCTCCATTTAACCTACTCTTAAGAAGTGACTGGCATCCAGGTAGAATAATTAATGATCATTTTTCTCAGATATCAAGGTGTACCATCTCAAATTCCTATAACTTGTCACTAAATTTCAGTTTATTATCTGAAAGAGAAAACTATATGCATTTGAAAAGGTGTAAACCCAAGGTCCATTTGCTACAGTATGGTACACACTATCGAGAACTGCAGTGCCCTAGGGTGTCCATCACGAGAGTGCTTCTCATCTCAATCATGAATTTCAGTGCACACTATAATACTAAGTAGCCTGAAAGTGAAAATAGGGACTCGCATTTTATCAAACCTGAGACGGTTCATTTTAAGATGCATTATCTTTTTTTTTCTACCAAATTTGTTTTTCTCCTACAACAGATTTATTGTTGGCAACAAGAATAAACAAGGCCATTCCTGTAAGATGTTTAGAAATCCCCTGAGGGAAGCATCCAAGTTCCTTGTTTACAATTTATGCTTTGCCCGTAGCTATATGACACAGTTGACAGAAGCATTCTGCCACAATATAATCAAGGTTGTCTCTCTTAAAGTTCCCATAACAGTGTAGTCCTAATGTGTAACCAGATGTGTGTTTAGTACTCATATTTCAGCTTTCCTTGTATTTAAGACATAGTATAAATTCTCATATATAGTCTTCTGTAACTTTAATATACATTCTATTTCTATTCCAGACCTGTCATTTCTTTTTAAATGATCACTAGCACACACAGGCTATTTAATGGAAAGTAATCTTTTAGCTATCAGACTCTGAAAATTCTAACCATTATTCAAGTTTTGGGTCACATATATTTTTAGTTATTTATTAGAACAGCAAACCAAGGGGCTGGAGCGGTGGCTCAGAGGTTAAGAGCACTGGCTGCTCTTCCAGAGGTCCTGAGTTCAATTCCCAGCAACCACATGGTGGCTCACAACCATCTGTACTGAGATCTGGCGCCCTCCTCTGATGTGTGGGCATACATGGAGGGAGAATGTTGTATACATAATAAATAAATAAATCTTTAAAAAAAAAAAAAAAGAACAGCAAACCAATTCTGGGTATGAATATTATATTATGTTACTAATACAATAAGCTACAAAAAATGGTAACTTAAATAAATAACATTAATTTATTTTCTCATAGTTATGAAGTATAGGAATCTAGGATTGCTATCAACTTAATGTACTCAAAGAACCAACGGGTGAAAATTTATTAATTAGGGCAAGGCAGTGGTGGCGCACGCCTTTAGTCCCAGCACTCGGGAGGCAGAAACAGGCGGATCTCTGTGAGTTCGAGGCCAGCCTGGTCTAGAAGAGCTAGTTCCAGGACAGGAATCAAAAGCTACGGAGCAACCCTGTCTCGAAAAAAATATATATATATTAATTAGGAAAACTAATTTTATTTCAAAATTTTGTCACCTGTTTTTACAGACATATTTTTCCATATGTTTAGTCTAGGTCTTTGTGTGTGTGTGTGTGTTGCTTAAGATGCATCACCTATGTTAGGAAAATGCCCAGCAACTTCGCGTTACTCACACTTCCTTTAGTCGGCACATTTAAATCACACACTGCTCTTTTGCATACATGAAAGAAAAATATCAGCTTAAAGAAATATGTTCCCGAGAGATCTTCAGTTTTGGAGTCCAGCTCTTCTGACCACTCAGAAGCCGAGTGGCATTAATGCACAGATACTTTTGTTAATAAATATCAGTCATAAAGAATAATGGCTTTCAATGTGTGCGTTGTGCTCATATATAACACACCTTGATCATAGTAATTCAGTAACCTCTTCTATCCCCTTTCCCTTCTTTCTTATTTATTCCCATTCCCTATGGTCCCCTTTTACTTTGATGTCCTTCCCCACCTAGAGTTTGCATTGGAGAGAGCATGTGATACTTGTCAGTCTGGCATGCTTGGCTTAACAAGATGACCTCCAGTTCCACTTACTTTCCAAAAACTGATGTGAACATTTGTTTGTTTGTTTGTTTGTTTGTTTGTTTGTTTGTTTGTTTTTCTTAATGGCTGAATGACATGCCATTGTGTTTATGCAACCCCATTTTCTTGATCCCTTCCTCCACTGGGGGGCACCTGGGCTGATTATAGCTTGGCTGCTTTTGTTCCCATTTGCCCGGCTAGCTTAGCCCCGAAATAACCACACAGAAACTGTATTAATTCAAATACTGCCTGACCCATTATCTCCAGCCCTCATATTAGTTTAACCCATCTCCATTAATGTGTATCACCACTTGACTGTGGCTTACCAGCATGAGTCTAACCAGTGTCCGTCTCGGGCAGGAGAACCATGGCATCTGCCTCTCTGCCCTTTTTCCCAGCATTCAGTTCTGTCTACTCTGCCTATCTAGTTCTGCCCTATCAAAAGGCCAAGGCAGTTTCTTTATTCAACCAATGAAAGCAACACATAGAAGAACCTCCTACAGACTCTGAACTCCCACTTTCAGGATACTGCTAAGCCACTTTGGTCTACTCTAGCAAACTTTTCCCAGGATCCTTTCTCAATAATTTTCTCCCTGGGTATTAAAAGAAAGCTTACCTCTTGGTAATAGACTCTCCTGGGCCATTAACACCCCTCTGCCTGGGTGGATGCTTTTGTGAATGTGCCCGCAGTGGACACTGCCTGGCCACACTTCATCCCTGTAGATTCTAAGACACTGTTCAATGACAAGTGTGTGGAATGCTTATAAAGAAAACCAAACATTAAATCAATTAAATATATTATACATATAGAAGATGCTAAGAAGTTATCAAAAGCAAGTTTGAGACTAGCGTGTAAAGTGTATTCCCACATACATTGTGTCAGGTTAGAATGGATCATCGGATGGGATGTCTATCCAGTACTTTCAGCAACCATCTACCGTTAGTGAGACTGGGGCATTTGGCTTTGTTGGTGTTTTTCTGTATAGTTAGCAGTCTTCGCAGTAATGATATAGCATGTTTTAAAATACAATAAATATTTATAAATGATGTGAGATATACTATTTATGGATAATTGGGCAGAACAAGCATTCTATTTCTTTCTTCCTCCCTCACTCTCTCCTTCTCTTCCTCCCTCCTTCCCTCTCTCTCTCTCAGTGTGTGTGTGTGTGTGTGTGTGTGTGTGTGTGTGTGTGTGTGTGTGTGGCTCTAGGCAGCCCACTAGTCCTCTTCTGTCTAGTGTGTGCCTGGCATTTGTGTGTCAGGTTAATATATGAAGCCACCCTGACCAGAACCAAGCATTTCCTCTCCCTGTTTTCCATCACATAGCCCTGTTTTCACTTCCTTCGGAGTCCTAATGACTTTGGAGACTCTCCTTAGTTAAGCATATGTGCCTCCTTTGTGGTCCATCTCTTCATGTGAGCAGGAATCTTGACTGTCATGGTAACCACTGTTAGTGTGCATAAGTTAGTTTTCCTTCTTGTAAAAGCAAGTGCCAAAATGGGATTGAAGTGAAGGGAGTGTCCTGGGAGGAAACCCTGTAAAGAACAGAGAGGTGGGGGCAGAAAGAGCCAAGGAGAATAGCCAGACAAAATCTCTGAACCCAGTGAAAGGGCAAACAGAGTGGGAGGGACCAAGGAAGAGCAGACTGCCTGGACTGTCCAGGGAGGTCCTCAAGCCAAAGCCAACTTCGGGGTTTCCCCCACTGCAGGAGCAGCTCAGCACCATCCCCTCTACTGTGCTCCATCTTCTTCTGGGATCCCAGTAGCTCTAGAATCAAGACCGTAGTGCAAACATAGGCTATGGATCTTGAAGTGACTGTCTTGAGGAAGATCTGAGCAGTGTGTATTTCCAGTCTACCATAGCCTGTGACAAACTGATTTTAAATACACACACACACACACACACACACCTTTATTTTATGTCTGTGGGTGTTTGTTTGCATGTTTATCTGTGCATCGTGCACTTACTTGGTGCTTGAGAGGACCAGAAGAAGGTGTTAGATCCCTTGGAACCAGAGTTACATAAGTCTGTAAGCCCCAATGTGATGCTGTGAATCGAATCTGGGTCCCAGAGAAGGGCAGTCAGTGCTCCCAACCACTGAGCCATTTCTCTAGCCCACAAATATTTATTTTAAATGATTGTTTGGAAAGTGTTTCAAAGTAGCTTACAATTCAAAAAAGTTAAGGACTAATGATCTGAAACATTCCCCCAGGGTGCTATACATCCATACCTCATTTTTAAATGAATTCTTTATACTGAATTTGGTCAGAGTATTTTTACTTCAGCCTCCTTTGAACACTGGCATTGAGAAATTGCTCAACAAAATGCCCTTTTCACTTTGAAGATGCTCTTAGGATTCTGATCACTGACGCTTTACAAAGGGAAAGTCGTTCTTCTTAGTTCCAGTACCAAGGAGAATCTCTCTACTAGACCACAAGAGGTTAGAAACTTCTGTAACTAACAATGTGGACTGAAATGGAAGAGGTTTGAAATCAAACTTGTGACCCATTTTCTAGTGATTTCAACACATATTTGTGTGTGCTATTTCATCAAATATTGATTATAGACCAGCCTTATTTATGCATTGATCTTATTTCCCTACACTTAATTCTCTTGTCCCAAATTATGACATGTTTGTTTTTAACTTTTCTTATACTACATATATTTTAATAAGGTAGGATATACATTTGAAAATACAGTTGGGTATAAATTAACTGGTGAATGTTTTATTGAATGCTAAGCATGGTGACATCATTGTTTAACCCCAGCCTTTAGACAAGTGGTTCTCAACCTTCCTAATGTTGCGACTCTTTAATACAGTTTCTCATGTTGTGTGGACCCCCACAAAATTATTTTCATTGCTACTTCATAACTATAATTTTGCTACTGTTGTGAATTATAATGTAAATATTTTTGAAGCTAGAAGTTTATCAAAGGAGTCGTGACATACAGGTTGAGAATCTCTGCTATAGCTGTTCACCCCATGTACTTTTCTCTGTTCTTTGTTTTCTCCTTGATTATTCATCGGAGTCCTTAGAACTTTTTATGAGAAAGGTTTACTTAGAGGCCTATTCCAGCAGAGCTTTCTGATGTCACCCATTGATATAGGCCCAATTAATCAACGTTCATAACCAAATATGATGCTCAATTGAGTCCCTCCTTTACTCCACCCCCAACACCTTCCACTTTCATTTTCTACTTCATTTATTTCTAAATTGCTTGTAATTTTACAAGTACAGCCCTCTTATCGTGGGGGTTGGGGGGGGTAAAGATATATAAGGAAATCTGTAGCAGAATTAATGTCTAAGAGACTTTTCAGTCTTTTTCCTACACACACACACACACACACATACACACACACACTTTAATGGAGATTTAAAATATGAACTAAGATGAATGTATACAGCAAAGAATGCCAAAGAAAAGATAGAATTTATCTTCCTAGAGAGCTGAGAATAGAAAATCTCATCACAGACAAAACTTGCTCCCCATACTGATACTCAGTATACATTTAATCAATAAGGAAAATCAAGTCAGAAACAAAATGCTTTAAAAGGCAAGACTGTTTCAGTCAGAAATAGAATGGTTTCCATTACTGGACAACTAAATCAGTTTATTACTGAAGGGTAAGTGTGTTTGGCCACTGAGACATTAAGGAGGAATTCAGAGAATTGAGGTGTGGGTCATTGAGAATTCATGTGTTATTAGAATGAGCAGACATCTTATTTAGAATGATTGATGGCCCCTGCTGAGATGAGCAAGTGTGGAAAACATATGCCACCTGGTTTTGTGTTTGGGCTGCCAGATGGTGCCTCACCCCACCCCGCCCTGGGCTGTCCCTCCCTCCCTCCCACCCATGTCAGTCCCTCCTTGTCCCAGTCCCTCTCCATTCCCTGTAATCCACTCTCCACTCTGGCAGGGGGTGTGGAGTGATGTATGAGGCCCAGGTGTATTTTAAATTTTATTGAATAAAACAAAAAGCTTAAATTTAAATGCTTTGTTTTCCAAGACATATTTTCAATTTATTAATTAATCTGTTTGTGTGTGTGTGCGTGCACGCAGGCATGTGTGCATGTGCAAGTGTATGGTCACCCACTTGCCATGGCACATGTGTGGAGGTCAGAGTTGCTTCTGTACTTTTACCATGCAGGTACGAGGATTGAACTTAAGTCATCAGGCTTGGCGGACTTACCCACTGGGCAATCATATGAAGACATCTGAATGCTCAATACCATATAGTTATCTCACCTACTAAAAAATCATCTTTCTATCTTCAATGCCAAGACATCTCCTGGAACGTAGCAGTCATTCAGCAAGTGCTTGTTGAAGGAATGAATTTTAAAGAGCAAAAACATGACCGGCTCATCTGACAACAGGGAAGGAAACAAAGTGAGCTTGGGGCAGTCAGAGTTCTGTGAACCTGGGTTTCCTCCCAGCACCAAGTGTGGGATAGTACTGCAGGACCATCTTAGCCTCGGCGCCATGGCTTTGAACATCTCCCCTCTTCCTGTAAGGACAGTGTGACATCAGTGGAGTCAGTCTGGTAAGAGTTACCCCAGTGGCTTTGTTCCACCACCTGCCCTCCCTTCCTATAACCCGGATCATCATTTAACTGGTCTTAGAGGCCAGGCTTTCTTTGTGTGGCAAATTCTTTTACTTGGAGTCAAACATTTTACATTTTAAAGCTGGGAGTGATACTGCATGCCTTCCATCACAGTACTTTGGGAGATGGAGGCCGGAGGATCCAGACTTTAAGATAATCCTTGGCTATAATAGTGAGTTCAAGGCCTGCCTAAGACATATGATGCACCATCTAAAAAAATTGAATAAATTACGTTTTATTATGAATTAATGTAAATACATTGTGAAGCAGTAAAGAAAATAGAAACTGAGGTAGGGATGTGGCTGCCTGAAGTGGCTGCCTAGTGAGGTAGCTAGTCTCCATCCCAGCACAGAAAAGAAAGAATGGATGAAGAGAAGAAAAGACAAAAACTCCTAGGCCTAGCACTCTCTGATACTGATACAACCACTATTAGAACTTGATAACACAAGCCAATACATTTATCCACTGTTACATGGGATTGTATCCAGTACACATACACTTTACTCCTTAAGTTTTCCTCTTTTCTTCCTTCCTCCCTTCCTCCCTCCTTCCCTCCCTCTTTTCCTCCCTCTTTCCCTCCCTTCTTTCCTCCTCCTCCTCCTCCTTCTTCTCTTCTATCACCAGGAAGACAGAAACATTAATTCCATAGAAGTTGTGTAATCTAAGGATTGGTGTTCTAGTTTTTCTGCTGCTGAAATTCATGCCATGACCCAAAGCAACTTAGAAAAGAAAGCCCTTGTTTAGCTAATATTTCCAGGTTATGATCCATCTGTTGAGAAATGTTATTTTCACATGTGTTACTTTTGTTTATGTTGCATTTGGATTAACTGTAAAGCTGTGATTTTGTTTCGTTTTGTTTTGCGAGACAGAGTTTTTCTCTGTGTAACAGCCCTAGCTGTCATGGAACGCTCTTGTATACCAGGCTGGTCTTGAATTCACACACTCACAGAGATCCGTTTGCTTTTGCATCCTGAGTTCTGGGATTAAAGGCATGAGCCACCACTGCCTGGTGAAGCTGTGATTCTTTGCCTGTCTAAAAAACCTGATGGTCCTAAAAAACAGATAAACAGCCAATAGTGAGTCAGGAGCAAGGATAGGCAGGGCTGGCAGGCAGTGAGTATAAAATGAGAAACGAGGAGAAGAACGAGGAGCAAGAGAACAAAGAGAGGATATCAGGGGCCAGCCATCCAACTACATAGCAAGCCATGGAGGAAGAAGTAAAGAAAGGTATACAGAAATAGAGAAAGAAAAGACAAGAGGCAAAAGGTAGTTGGGATAATTTAAGAAAAACTGGCAAGAAAGAAGCCAAGATAAGGCCAGGCGTTAATAACTAAGAATAAGCCTCTGTGTGTGATTTATTGGGGAGCTAGGTAGTGGACCCCAAAAAAAATCCCAAAAAGGAAAACATCACACACAATATTCGTCATTGCAAAAGTCAGAGAAGGAACCCAAGGTGGGAACTTGAAGCAGACACCAGAGAGAAAAGCTGCTTTACTGGCTCTTTCTTATGACACAAGACCACCAACCCAGGGAATAGCACTGCCCACAGTGGGCTAGCCTCTGCTATATTAATTTTCAGTTGAGAAAATATCTCACTAACATGCTCACAGGTCAATCTAATTAATTGCTCTACCGAGACTTCCTCAGATAGCTCTGAGCTGTCAAGTTGACTGCTGACGCTAACTAGTAGACTTGGTTAAACAGGGATTGGAGAACTAAGACACATGAATAAGACAATGAAATAAAACCAGGAAGGAGTGGTCACTACACCACACCTCTCCGGTTGGAAGATCCATAGGAGAATTGGGGTGGTCGGAACCAGGAAGTTTGGTAGGGAAGGAGAGAATGGCGGCTTAGACCTCTGGGGAAAGGACAGAAAGAGGGCAATATGGGAGCACCCATAAAGACAGCTGAGCCACCAAGTCAAAAGCTCTACTTCCTCCCCTGGAATCTAACAGGGAGCTAGGCAGCTCTAGCTCTGCAGAACAAGGTTCCCAGGAGAAAGAGAAGGAAAGATGAAAGCAAGTGACTCAGTAGCCAGCCTGTACCTTAAGTCTGTCTGTCTGCAAAGCCCACATTTCTGATGGTGAGGTGTAGTTCACAGTGATTTCAAACCTCGCTTACTTGACCATTCCCTGTGTCAGGCCTTCACACATGCCTGGGGTTTTGCTTTTGGAAATAAATGTGTCTTGAGAAGGTTCCACATTTGCCCTCCTGTTCCTTCCTTCCCTCAGGGCAAATTCTCAGAAGGTTAATCCCTGCACCAGAGGGCTGAAAAGTGTTGCGACACCTCCGATTGCCAAATTGCTTCTCAAACCAATTGTTTCAATTTGTGCTGTCGCCAACAGGACATGAAAATGAAAATGAATTTGTTAAAATTCACCACAGTCCCCAGACCTCTGCAAGATTCCAGACAGTGCCTTGAGTCCTCAAAGCTTCCCATCTGACCTGGGAAGCAGACACACACACACACACACACACACAGGACCTGTGGCTACATTTGGCTAATGTTCTAACCTACAAATTTACAAATTTGGGACATGTTCAAAAGTCATTTTTTTTTTATTCAGGCAACTAGGTTACAAAGCTTCTTTTATTTTCAGGCAGGAGTTCACTATGTAGCCAGCTCACTGGCTTCCAGCTAGTGATCCTCCTGTCTCTGCCTCCTGTGTTCAGAGATCACAGGTGTACACCACCACCCCGGCTGAAGAGACGTCTGTGTCAGCTCTGTAATTTCCTGCTTAGCTCATATAGCTCAGGGATTCAACCCTCAATAAGTGCGCACTATTTAAAGGAGTCCTAGTCAGTCTTGGAATAATATCCCCTATTTCTCTAAGTCCATATAAATAGCTAGTATAGGCTGGAAACCGTTAGCTGGTGATTTCGGAGGGGGGGGGTAACACATGATTTAAATATGAAATTTATTTTAACTGTATTTAAAAGCATAATTAATATTTCCAAAAGTACTTGAGATAGAATGAGTAAAGATCTCTGCCTTTTAGTTTATATTCTTTTTATTTTTAAATATTAAAAACTATAACCCTAATATATTTAAGTTTTAAAGCTTTTAGTGATCTGGAAATTAAAGAGATTCTAATCTATGTTCTTGTGTGTGTGAGAGTGCACAGAGTTTGTATGTGTGGTTTTTTTTCTGTTAGTGTGCATACATGAGAGAAAGTGTATATAAGTATGTGTGAGAGTGTTTGTATATGTGTGTGTGTGTGTGTGTGTGTGTGCACGCACGCGTGTGCGTGTGCCTGTGACCAGATTTTGAATCCAGGGACTTGCATAGGCTAGGCATGTACTCTACCACATCCATGTTACTCTTACCATTTTGAGACAAGGCCTCACTAAGCTGTCCAGGCTGACCTTGAATTCACTCTGTAGCAAACACAGTCCCTGAAACTTCAATGCCCCTGCCTCAGACTACTAAGTAACTGAGATTTGAGGCAAGCAGGTCCTACCCTCAACCCAGCCATAATGTCTTTGGATAGTGGCTTTCTAAACTAATGCCCTATGTTTGCTGTCCAGAAGAGAAGGAAAGGCATGTGTGTTTATCAGTTATTTTGACATAGGCAAATTTTACAAAATGTTGTAATAGATAAGCATATATCTTTTTATTCTATATCTTTATTATGTTCTTTGTATGAATAAATTGATTAGATCAGAAAAAGATATCATCGCTTTATTGTAGTAATGAGGAGTGGTGGGCCATGTCTGCCATCCGGCTAGCTTAACCCCTGAAATAATCACACAGAAACTGTTTTCTTTTCTTTTCTTTTCTTTTTTTTTTTTTTTTTTTTTTGGATTTTTCGAGACAGGGTTTCTCCATAGCTTTTGGTTCCTGTCCTGGAACTAGCTCTTGTAGACCAGGCTGGCCTCAAACTCACAGAGATCCACCTGCCTCTGACTCCTGAGTGCTGGGATTAAAGGCGTGCACCACCACCGCCCGGCGAAACTGTTTTCATTTAAACACTGCCTGGCCCATTATATCTGGCCTCTTATTGGCTAACTCTCACATCTTGATTAACCCATTTCCATTAATGTGTATCGCCACTTGACTGTGGCTTACTGGCATGAGGCTAACCAGGGTCTGTCTCGGGCAGGAGAATCATGGCATCTGTCACAGTTCTATTCTTCCCAGCATTCTGTTCTGTCTACTCCGCCCACCTAAGTGCTGCCCTATCAAAAGGCCAAGGCAGCTTCTTTATTCAACCAATGAAATCAACACAAATACAGAAGGAACTCCTATATCACTTTATGATTTGAATCAAAAGATTTTGTGCTAGGCAATCGAGATGGCTTATGGGGCAAGGGCCGCCAAGCCAGGTGACTGAGCTGGATCCTCAGGATCCACACGGTGGGAGGAAGGACAACCACAGCTGCCCTCTGACCCACATGTGCTCCACTCCTCACTGGTGAGAGCACCTGTGTGTAACACATAGACACGTATCATTTTAACGTTTCAAAAACATGTTGTACTTAGAGCCAAACATGGTGGCACACATCTGTAATCCCAGTACTTGAGAGACTGAGGCAGAAGGATCAGCAGTTCAAGGGCAGCCTGTAGTGACATCTGCCATAGCTTCACATACAACTCTATGTAAAAATGCATCTGTATTCACAAGCTAGTCCTTGGAGGGCTAAGTTCTGGTAATAAATGACCATTTCCACTTCCTTTAATTAACTTTAATAAAGCAGATTTCATGTAGCAGTTTGACTCCTCTTTCTTTCCAAATTTATGACTTCTAATTTCAATGCCCTTCATATTTATCAAAACCACGAAAAACGATCACACCCTTGTTTCATGGGATTGAGGGTGCCTAGGAAGTTGTTTCTTTGTCTCCTTCCTTGGTCCTTTGGGTGGGTAAACTGTGGCATCTTTTCTTACTGTCTTGGGGGGATGTCAGGGAGAAGAAAGACTGACAGAAGTGTCTGTCTGCAGCCTGCACATGGCCAGCAGACCTTGCCTAGTGTGAGGAGAGTGAGGGCCTGGAATGGGAACCACATTTTATAGCCACTCTGAACGGACAAGTCAGTCAGTAGCAGAGCCCTCCAGCCTTGAGCTTCAGGACTGACAACCTTACTCCTTAACGTGGATAAACAAAGGATGAGCCCTAAGAACCAATGCTGCAGAGCACGTGCTTGAGGGGGAAATGTGGCACTGGAAGCACTGGAAGAACCTCCATAGGTGGCACCTGGAAAATGTAGCAACTGCCCCGCTGCTCCATGGGGGGGGGGGGGGCGCGGTGAGCAAGGAGCAACAGTAAGTCAGAGCAGGGTAACAGAATCCAGGAGAGAACATGAGGGGTTTACAGAGAGGGCACCATCTGGTGGGATCCTCAGAAGTAGAACATGTGACCCCAATGATAGCAGCACAAAGGCCATGACAGGGTGGGGTGCAGAGAGTCTAATCCACTAAGGACAGTAGAATTGAATACAGCAGTTAATTTGCAGGCTGCTTGGACCTGACGTCTTTGGATGGTGTCATGTGAGTCAGACCAGGGAGGTGGGGAAACAGAGGCACAGTCCAGGTGGAAAGACAGGCCGCACTGTGGAGAGGCTGGTGTCTGTGTGGGACAAGGGTTGCAGGCCACGGGGCAGGTTGATAAGACCGTGACCAGAAATGAGTTCAGGCTTTGAAAATAGACTCGGCAGGAGGCCTTGCTGCCAGTCTGCTCTGCCCACACATCCCGTGGAGAACGCGAGAGACCAAGGCCCACTGACTTTCCTGGTTCATTCAGTCAAGTCACACTGAAGGAATAATCCACATTTGTACCCTTTCTACCCCTCGCTCTTTTCTCCAGCTGCATCCTGTTCTTTTGTTTCCATCCATAACTGAAGATACTCCATGTTTCAACAGTGCACACCCGGCCTAAAGCTTGCCATCCTGTACATGGCTACGATTGAGCCTTACTAGCAGCTCATCAGGGAGGTGAAAAGTCAGACACAGTCAGACACGCTTGAACTTAATTCCCAAGTCCACATACTATAACCCTGGGAAGTGGCCTTGGGCAAGTGGCATAAACTATATCGGCTTCTTTGTCTTCATCCACTAAATGGAGACAGTAATGTCTATCCTCAGGCTAGTTCCAGGAAATCAATCCATCTCTTACAGACAAAGGTGCTCACACTACTGAGATCCAGACAAGTCTGTGGCGATCACTGCTGCTGTTCACCAGGCAGGGGAGTGGGTGAGGAGGTGAGAACTCTGCCCCCAGAGAAGAAAGAGCTAAGGACAAAGCAAAGATTTCCAGTAGGCAGGAAGTCAGCTGTAACTTCAGCTTTGTATAGACCATGCAAGGTATAGCAAAGTGACCACTGACCAATAGAACTCCTGGAGCTTATGAGAATAACTTCATTTTCAAGGAGTTTTGTCCCAAGAGGTATCTTCAGTGGAGGGACTGAGCCCAGAGAGGGGCCCGCTGTTCTCATTACAGAATTCCCTTCCTCTCAGACTTCAGAAGGTAGGTATCAAGTTGCCCAAGGAATGGCTCTCCCTCAGATAATTAAACAGTATAAACACCGCACCTTAGAAGACCTTAGAAGGGCACTTTAAAAAAAAAACAAAACAAAACAAAAAACAAAATCCCTAAGCTGGTGGGGTCAGCCCCACAGACCTGCTGAAAGTCCCTGGCAGTTTCTGTGCTCCCAGGCTACAGCCTGAAATATTTGCCTCAGTCTATCTTGATGGCTGCTTCCTTTCCCCACCTGTTCCTGATTGTGGAGGCCCTGGCCCTGGCCTTGCTTCCTGCCCCTCTGACCCTGCAGGCAGATACTGTTTCCGTCAAGCTGACCCCAGGTTTCCTTCTGCAGCTCAGCGTTCTGAATCTCCCCAGTGCCAGATCCCACACCAGAGAGCCCTTTTAGTTCTCCCCGCCTCCAGGAAGGGACCCAAGACCCACAGAATCCTTAATCCTGTAAGATCTGAGTCAGTTTAAAAATAAAAACACTGCATGACTTGAGCACATAGGTTTGGTTATCAGTGTGAACGAACATAAATACAAACTGTGTCGCTCAAAAGACCGTGTGCACAGAAGGCTTGACCTTCCCTGGGTGCGCACGCGCTGGAAAGCAGACTTCACTCGTACACAATCAAAGATTAGTAATTAGTAATACGAAGAGTGGCATGTCGGGATAAGCCAGTATTCAGGGGGAAACCTCGGTAACTAGTTGATTTAGAAGGAGCGGCGGAACAGCGATTTTAATGTAGGTAACATGTAATGGCTTCCCAAGGCCCGGTGTCCACACACTGGAATACACGGCAGTCTCGCCTCCTGCGCAGATGAGAGGAAAAAAGACTGTCTTTTTTCCTCTTTATAGATGAGGAAAGTGAACTGGAGCTGTTCACACTTGTGCAAGGTCAGACTCTAAATGTCCGAGCTGGAAGTTGAACTTTGGTCATCTAGCCCCCAGCTACACGCTTCCAGCACACACTGTCTGTCCTGCTTAGTTTTTTTGTTTGTTTGTTTGTTTTGCTAACTTCATACAAGCTAGTGTTGCCATAATTAAGAAAATGTCTTCATAAGACTGGCCTGTAGGCAAGCCAGTGAGATATTTTCTCAATTAGTGATTGATGTGGGAGGGCCCAACCCACTATGGGTGGGGCCACTCCTGGGCAAGCGGTTTTAGATGTCTAAGAAAGCTGACTGAGCTGCAAGCCATGAGGAATAAGCCAGGAAGCAGCATTCCCGTCCCTCCATGGCCTCTGCATCAGTTGCTGCCCCAGGTTCCTGCCTTGAGTTCCTGCCCTGACCTCTCTCAGTCAGAGCTGTACAATGTAATCAACCCTTTTCCCTCCAATGCTGATTTTGGTCATGGTGTTTTATCACAGCAACAAAAGCCCTAACTAGGAACCCTACATTACTGCTTCTCAAAAGAAAAATGCCATGCTGACGTCTGCCCATTGTCATAAGTTTTTAAAATAGTTTTCAATTAAAATGTAATTGCATCGTTTCTTTCCTCCCCCCCCCCCCCATCTCATGTCCTCTCCCTCCAACCTTTCCCACGTTATTTCCTTATGGCCTCTTTTCCTTTGGTTATTATTGTTACAGATATATGCATACATATTTAAATACAACCTGCTGAGTTCATTTACTGTTATTTGTATGTATATGACTTTCAGGGCTTATCACTTGGTGTTAGGTAACCAATCAGAAAGTTCATTAGGAAGACTCTCTCAGGATGCCCTTATTCCCTGTAGTCCTTTGTCTAGTGATGGGGCCCAGTGCAATTTTCCCCTCCACATTAGCATGTCTGTTGGTGCTGTCTTTGTTCAGGTCTTGTTTAGCCATACATATTGCTGTAGTATCCAGGGTGTAGCTTTCCTGTCACCTCAGGGGACAAATCTCATGGCAGACTTCCCAGTCCTCTGGCCCTTGTGAACTTCCTGCTCCCTCTTCCAAATGTTCCTTGAGCATAGGTGCAAGAATTTTACTGTAGATGCATCCATCTACAGGGGTTAGTACCCAGCGTCAGTCTCTGTATTTGGACCATGAAGGATGAGAGCTACACTCATCTGTGGCTATAAGGGTAAATATTTGTCTGGCTTTGTGTTTTAATGTTTGCTTGCTGTGTGAGATTTTTCAAGCTGGGAGTGAGTTTAGAGGACAAAAGCAGACACCACTTCAAAGTGACTTCTGACTGTTTTCAAATGCTGAAAGAATGAAGCAGAGGGAAGACAGAAGCACAGGAAAATGAACCAGCATTTAGTACCTGCAGGCCAAGGAACAGCCGTTACAGTGAATGTCCATGTCTGGACACCTAATTTAGAGAACCCTAGAGCTATGTATCCTGATCTTCACCAGAATCCTTAATCATTGCGTTTTCATTTTGCTCAACTTTACAGGGAGGCCACTAACAACAAAATATCCTGAGACTCTGCCTTATTTTTTGTTATCTTTGTTTTACAGAAACTGCAGTGGCTGAATTGTGTTGCTTCTATGGCTATGACCCATCTCCTGCATCTCCATCTTGGTGTGGGTACGTTTAGATGCTCCCACAGCTTCCGAATTATCATGTGGACCCTGCTTACCTAATGAGAAGTGAGACATGGGATCCTGATGCAGTTCCAGAAACACTGGCTCTGAAAAAAACAGTCAAGAATAATGTATTCTCAAAAATGTTTGGTCAATCTTACACCTGTCAGAATGGCAAAAATCAAAAACACCGATAATAGCCTTTGCTGGAGAGGCTGTGGAGGAAGGGGTACCCTCATCCATTGCTGGTGGGAATGCAATCTTGTGCAACCACTTTGGAAATCAGTGTTTCGGTTTCTCAGGAAATTCGGGATCAACCTACCCCTGGACCCAGCAATACCACTCTTGGGAATATACCCAAGAGATGCCCTATCATATGACAAAAGCATTTGTTCAACTATGTTCATAGCAGCATTATTTGTAATAGCCAGAACCTGGAAACAACCTAGATGCCCTTCAATGGAAGAATGGATGAAGAAAGTGTGGAATATATACACATTAGAGTATTATGCTGCGGTAAAAAACAATGACTTCTCGAATTTTGCATGCAAATGGATGGAAATAGAAAACACTATCCTGAGCGAGGTAACCCAGACCCAAAAAGATGAACATGGGATGTACTCACTCATAATTGGTTTCTAGCCATAAATAAAGGTCACGGAGTGTATACCTGGTGAACCTAAAGAAGCTAAATAAGAAGGTGAACCCAAGGAAAAACATATAGTTATCCTCTTGGCTATGGGAAGTAGACAAAATTGCCGGGGAGAAAATTGAGATCTTGGGGGTGGGGTGGGTTGGGGATAAGGGGGGACGGGGAGAGAAAAGTGAGAAGGGGAGGATTGGGGGAACTTGGGGAAACAGGAAGATTGGGATAAAGGAAGGTTGGATAGGGGAGCAGGGAAGCACATATCTTAGTTAAGGGAGCCACCTTAGTGTTGGCAAGAGACTTGAACCTAGAGTGGCTCCCAGGAGCCCAAGGCGATGTCCCCAGTTAGTCCCTTGGGAAGCTGAGGATAGGGAACCTGAAATGACCCTATCCTATAGCAATACTGACGAATATCTTTCATATCACCATAGAACCTTCATCTGGTGATGGATGGAGATAGAGACAGAGACCCACACTGGAGCACTGGACTGAGCTCCCAAGGTCCCAATGAGGAGCAGATGGAGGGAGAACACGAGCAAGGATGTCAGGACCACGAGGGGTGCACCCACCCACTGAGACAGTGGGGCTGATCTATTGGGAGCTCACCAAGGCCAGCTGGACTGTGACTGAAAAAGCATGGGATAAAACCGGACTCTCTGATCATGGCGAACAATGAGGGCTGAGGAAAAGCCAAGGACAATGGCACGGGGTTTTGATCCTACTCCATGTTCTGGCTTTGTGGGAGCCTAACCAGTTTGGATGTTCACCTTCCTAGACATGGACGGACAGGGGAGGACCTTGGACTTCCCACAGGGCAGGGAACCCTGACTGCTCTTTGGACTGGAGAGGGAGGGGGAGAGGAGCGGGGGAAGGGGGAGAAGGGTGGGAGGAGGGGGAGGGAAAGGGGAGGCTGGGAGGAGGGGGAGGGAAATGGGAGGCTGGGAGGAGGCGGAAACTTTTTTTTCCTTTTCTCAATAAAAAAAAATGTTTGGTCAAAACACTTTTACTATTGATCCAAACATACTATGTTTTATTAGTATAATGAGAAAAATAATAGTTATGAGAAAAATTTTGTGCTTTTTCTATATGACTATTTCTCAGACAGATTATTGTGGGCCTCACCTACTGCACAGCCCGGCCTTGCTTCTTTAATAGGATTGAGAAGAGAGTTACAGCAACCAAGCTGGGAACATCCCTTGATCAAGTATGTAAACACATAAATATCAACTATCACATATGTCATTGTAGTGCAGCAAGGGAAAATTCAGACATGTGGAGAGAGGGATCCATTTTTAAGCATCTATTTTTTTTTCAATATTTACTTCAAAAACTATGTTGAGTTCATTTGTACACTTTCGAGTCTTGATTGCTAGTAGGAAATGTTTGCATGCTTCACAGCTCATACTGACACACAAGTTTGTTGAGACACCTCCTCTGGGAAGATCTTCTCCGTGGGCTCCAGCTCTGAAGACCATTCCAGACTGAGCAAGCCGACTGAAGAAGCACCACTCTAACACCCTGAGAAGTGACCAACCCAATCTAAAGCAAATACCTCCCTTGCTTCCACATTCCTGAGTGGCTAGGCATGCCCTTCCTACTCTTGGATGCCTACAACTCCTAGTCATAGAGTCAATTATGACGAGTACAAGCCAATAGCCTGAGAATTTCCTTTGTGAACAGCCCTCTGAAGCGGGACCAGCACATGTGTTTGTCGTTGCCGGCAGCCTCCTGCGTTCTCACCCTCTGCTTGTCTTGGTGAATTTAGACACTTCTCTGTCTTTTCTAGGAGGTGTCATAGAGAAGTGGGATCACTAAAGACCCCTGAGGGTTGGTGTTCCTGTTATGTGAGTGTGAAATCCCCCCCCCCAGCTTATTCATGCTTTGAAAACTTGGTCCTAAATTTGTAGAATTATTTTGAAGGTTGTGGAGCCGTTAGAAAGTTGATCCAGGCTGTAGAAGTAGGTCACTAAGGGGAGGCCTTTCTTATTAAGCCTGGCCACAGTTCTGGTTCAGCTTTCTGCTTCCCGGGCCACTTCAGTGTAAGGTGTCTGTGCCATATCCTCCCACCACCATGAATGCCACCACAAGCAGCTGCTCTGCCACCATACCTTCCTCGCCACAAGAACCTAAAGACCTCTGAGCCAAAATACACCCTTCCTCCATTCAATTGCTTTTGTTGTGTATTTTGTCTCAGAGATAAAAGGTAATGAACACATCACCCTACCTGCAGCACCTGCCATAACCTAACACACAGCAGGTGTTTGAAATTGATGTTGGGATGCATGATAGTCAACAGAAGTCCTGTTGTGCCTTTTTCCTTACTAGACTGTCTCTTTAGCCCCTCACAGTCTCACCTCACTCAGCCCTTTCCCAATCATGGCTTCTCCATTGGCCTTTCCTGGTGGCGAATCCTCCGCCACTGTCCCACTGTCCAGGATATCCTCCTTCCATGGAGAGCTATTGACTTGGTCCTCATTGGCCCCCATCTACCATCTTCCTACCCACATTTCGCCCTGAAGGGTGTGCTCTTCAAGACATTTCCTCCTCTGGCACTAGCAGAGACTATGGTAAGAATGAGGTCCTCTTAGAAATTTTTTTTTTTATCATTCATGTCTTTGTTATTTTTTTCTGCTCCAAATAAAAATTAACTTCTTTAAGGAAGGGCAAAAGACCTTGCCTTTTACTTGTAATGAGTGTGATCTGTTGTCCATTTTCTGTGGCTAATAACAAGATGATACAGACTGGATAAGTTGCAAAGAGAAGAGAATTATTTTGACCTATGGTTGTCATCCAAGGTCAGGAACCTCAGAGAAAGGCTTCTTGCTGGCAGCCCTAAGGTGCTATAGGGCCTCACATGGTGAAAATACGGTTGTATAGAACTTGCCAAACTGAGTTTTCAGAAAACCCATCCTGAGATAACTCATTAACTGAATAGATTGATCCATTCGTGAAGGTGTAGCCTTGGTCTCCAGCCCACCTATTAAAGTTCCACAGTGGGATTCACCATATCCACACCACAAAAGAGGCTGACTATTAATGTAAGATCTAGAGATGTTTGGGGCGCTCATGCAATGACAGGACCTTAGAAATGCCGAAACTTAAATATGAAGTGCTGGTCGCTCAGGGAGTTAAGTTGTTGCCTTGTTTCTCTATAGACCTCTATAGGCCTCTGCCTCTTAGAAAAGTGGGATTTAGTGGGTTTTGATGTCTTACTTTCTTAAGACATTAAGCTGTCAAGTATAAACACATTAATTTAGGCAGAGATTGCAAAAGCCCCCTATTTTTTTTCCAGAAATGTGCAAGGAAAAAGAATTCTTATTTTGCTAGACATTTTCTTTCCAACCTCTTCTGAATTTCTTCAGCCTCTGAGCCCTCCCCACCCTCCCCACATACACACAGATGCGCACTGTATAATAGAGTGTTCAATGGTCAAAATTATATGATTTATGACTGCAAATCTATTTTTTGTAATGATTTTCTACTTTAAAAGCCAGTTCCAAAAGCTCCACTCCTTCTCCAATGCACTGACTGTGGTAATATTGTAAATCTCCATTCTCATCCTGGGAACCTCATTTTTATTTGATTTTATTGGCGCTGCTCTATTAGAACATGTATTGCTTGGGCCCCTGTGGAGAACTGCGCAGGTGTGCGGGAAGCAAAGCATCTTTTGTTAATAGATGTTCACCCTGGGAGCTCATGAAAACACTGTCATTCCAATTGCTTTTATGAAAATTCTGTGAATCCCGTGTTGTGAATTTCTAGCCAAGCCCGGGAGACCAACCATCCTTAACACAAGCCAAAGATATGATTGTTGCTATGACCGAAATAAACATTCTGCTTGCTTTCTCACAAAAAATAAATTCACATATTTAGTTGGAATATTTAAGCGGTAGAAGAATCATATTAACATTGAGCTTGACTCTTCTAACTGAAATGGCGTTAACTCTTGGTGAGATCAGACCGCAGAAAGACAATATGGCTTTCCTGGGCAACTTTTTGAAGCATGAAAGAGGACTTAACTATCCTTTGCTGGAGTTCAGAACTGATTGACAATGGTATTACCGAGCCCATTCTAAGTCATCTGCATAGACTTATTCTTTAAAACCAAGAGACATGGGGACAGGCATTGCCCACGCCCAGCCCAAGTCATATACTAACACTTTAAAACCAAGGGTGTGTGGACACGTACCCTCCCCCTCTTAGGGGAGGACTACAATATCTTCGTCTTCTATGTCTTCCTAAGGCCTCTTGGATTAGCTGCCACAGAGGACCTAGGGGAGGCCAAGTCACACTTTTCCTCTGGGTTAGGAGCAGACATATATGGTGTGGGAAGGAAAGACATAGCTTGGTATATTACAGTATGTGTCATTAGAAAAAGATGCCAGAATGCTTTATTTAAAACTTTGTTTTCTCAGGTTGTGTTGCCTAAGTGTATCTTGGCATGGACAACTTCAGATTCAAAAATTCCAAGACGTACATTGAGTTTCACATAGCTGAGGCTATTACCTTTGGTTGTGTGCCACTAACAGCTTCCTCTCTTCTTGCCTACTAAGGAGTGAAGTGATGATTGAATTCCTACTAAAAAAATCGCTCTCTTCTCCTTGAAAACCGCAGGGTCTGTTCCTGACAGGCTCATCTGTCTGTTCCAGAATGAAGAGCAGAGCTGAGAGTGGAGTGGGGCCAGTGGGCTTCCCAGATGAGGCCTTCACAGTTGGATCTTTCACCATTGCAGGAGCAACCTTCAGGAGAACCATCCAGAAGGCGGCTTTGAGAAACTTGTCAAATTGTTCATACTTGGCTAAAAACCGTGGACTCTCAGGGGCATATCCCTCCTCCACAGAGCAGTTGAAGATGGTTCTGTAAGAGTTCAGCAAGCTCGTTTCTGTCCTTAGGAGTTTTCAGGATGAAGATGAACTCTTGTAAAGGACCCATAACAGCATGCAGTCTTTATGCCCACTCAGTCATGCTGAAGTGAAGGTACCTCCGAAAAGATACAGTCTTAGCAAACAGCTCTTGTGGTTTCCTGTGCCGCTTGGCACCTGGGTAGAGAGGTCCCCAGGCATGAGTTATTTCCCCCCAACTTCTCCCACAGACTGTCATGGGGGAACTTCCATACCTTTTTTAGGTGTAAAAGTTTGGTTATCCTTGCCTCTGAACTGGTCTTGGAATACAGTTCTGTTGGAGAAGGCCAAGTCTGGTCTCCCTTGAAGAGTCCAGCCCTTGCAAATTACCTGAGCTAATGGACACAGACCAAACTAAGTACAGTTGCCTGTGCCCAGTGACATAACCTTATTTTTACAGTTATATTACCTCAGCCTTTCATTGTTTCTACAAGCCATGTTGGGATTTAATGTGGGCCCCTTAGGCATGCAGGCTAAGAATATTAGCTAAAAACTATTGAGACTAAGAAAAGTAATGTCTGAAAATCAGTGACTGTCTGAAATCAGCAGAGCAAGAGAGAGGCCATCTGTTTCTCACAGGTGCTTAAGGCCTCACCACCTAAACAGGCCAGGTTTTGCATGCCTGGAATTCAAGCAGGAGGACTTTAAGTTCAAAGCTACCTACGCTGCATAGTGAGACCTGTCTCAAAAACACAGAACAGGACCTGGAAAGAGGGCTCGGCAGTTAAGAGCACATTCTGCTCTTGTAGCGGACCCAAGTTTGGTTTCCAGCGCCTGCATCTAGCAGCTCACAAATACAACTCCAGCTGCAGGGGATCCTAAGCCTCTGTTCTCCAAGGGCATTGGCATTCAAACATGTACACATGTGCACACACATTTACTAATAATAAATCTTAAAAAACAAAATAGAGAACAAGGCAAAAAAGATTCCACTACCTAAACTGACCCTAAGTGATTGTTGTCAAATATGCCAATAAAATGGTTTGGTTCCTATGAGGTGAGGTATGGTGAGTGGGGGTGGGGGCATGCTACAAGAAGCTGTTCCGAGGGCCAGTATTCCCAGGGCCAGTGTTTTGCCTAAGCTACCTACTCACCTTTTCTTCACAGGCAGCTGATGGGCCAGAGAGCAGCACATCAGAGGGAGGGAACAGTCACAGTGCAGATGCCCGGCACAGGCATGACCCAGGTAAGCCGTCTTCATCTCCAGAGCAAAGCTGGAGGAATGCATCAGCCTCGCTTGGAATCTTCCCAAACATCTACTGATGTGGAATTCCCCTCTGTATGCTGTGAATATGTTTTATTACCATTGTTTAATAAAAAAAAACTGCTTTGACCTATGGAAGGGCAGAATATAGCCAGTCAGAAAACCCAAACAGAGATAGAGAGAGAGAATAGGCAGAGTCAGAGAGATGCCATGTAGCTGCCAAAGGAGAAAGATGTTGAAACTTTACTGGTAAGCCACAGCCTGGTGATATATAGATTAATAGAAGTGGGTTAATTTAAGATGTAAGAACTAGCTAGCAATATGCCTGAGCCATTGACCAAACAGTGTTGTAATTAATATAGTTTCTACGTGATTATTCAGGTCTGGGCGTTCAAAACAGTAACATGCAGCCTCTGTTTACATCATGGCTGACCTGTTATATCTCCTACTCCAGGCAGATCATAGGAAGAGGGAAGCAGGTTCCCTGAGTTCCATGATGAGTGTTCTGGGCCTCTGGAAGGAAACCAGGATGCCAGGGCTTTAAAGAGAACACCCACACAGGACAGGAAAGCCAAGGCCAGGGCTGATTCCACATGCGACTGGGGAATGGAAGATACTAATCATGGCATCTCTTTTCTCGGGCACCTCAGCCATAGGAAACAGCATTGCTGGCCTCCCTGTCCTAGACCTGGGAGGAGCTAGCAGTCTGTAGCTGGCACCTCTTGGTGCCAGCCTCTCTGTCCACGGTCACAGAAATCTCAGCCTAGGATTTGTATGAAATATACAAACGCAGTGGTTTAGGTGAGTCGACCCACGTTTATGCCCTAGTTATTATGTAGCTGAGGAAGAGACCTGGTCAGTCGTCCTCATCAACTTAGACCATGAAACCCAATGGACAAGTTCAACAGAACCGCCATATATGGGCTGCCCATGCCTGCTTCAGTATTGACAGGGCATAAATTTCAATTTTTTTACTATGTAGCTAGGTGTGCTAGGTGCCTTGTATTTATATTAATGTTTATCCTGTTATAAATGCCATGGCTTTTCCAGGCTCTATAATTCTGGGATATAATGGAATCATTGTTTTTGTTTATTGCCTGAGCACCTAAATTCTTAAATAAAAATTAATAAAACCAAACCTGTGGTGAGCCTCAAAAATTAACATGGAGAAGGGAGGAAATACTTTGTGGTGCTTGTTAAACCACAGACTCCTGGGCCATACTCCCAGAACCCCTGGGTTAGTGGGTCTGGGAGGAGCTGAGAACTCTAACCCGTTGACTTTGTACCCAAGGTGGCAGGGGATGTGGCAGGAGACACACTATCCTAAGCCCCACCTCTTTACCAGAACCCATTATTTAATTAAATGCCTGCCTTCAGTTAGACCTTGCCTATCCAACACCTTAAAACTGAGTGAACATGGACTCCTGTGCCCCATCTATGGATTTCTAGATGTCATTATCCCTCATGGCTCAAGAACTCCCTCCCACATGCCTAGATCTGTCTTTATGATGGCAGCCTTTATTTTCTCCACTGGCCTCACCATCTCATTACCTGCAACTAAAACTGGTACCTGACGGTTTCTACATAAAGAATGAGTGAATGTATATGCATTTATATTTCTTTTGAAAAATGCCTTCTAGTTCTTAAACAGGAATAAATGCAGGCCGACTTTCACTTAGGCAAAGACTCTCCTGGATCTCCCAAACCTCTTAGACAATGCAAATCACTCTCAGCCTAGTAGACAGGTCCTAGATATTTTCTTGGGGTCGGGCAGGACCATCCAAGGGTTTAGTCTCCAGATGGCCTCCTGCCCCCCATTGGGGTTCTTTTCTTTATATCAATTAATTCCTATTCTCTCAAAAATTCTTGGGTTTACTCCATTGCTTTGATTTTCAGTGTCTCCACCTGTTTTGTGGGATCAAGGTTTCCTTACTTCTCTGGCTCCTAAGCCTTGGGATCAGCCATAAATACCCTCCCACGCACTGTCTCCTGAAGTAAGCCACAATCCTTTAATCCTTTTGAAGTTGGAAACAGCTGGAAACAGACTGAGGGTAGAAAGAGCAAACAGAGACCTGGGGATGTTAAATCTCTCTGGCTACTTTCTTCCATCAGGAATTCGCCTGCATAATTGTGTCTGGTACTTCCTGGAGTCCTGTATTCTGGGAAGCCCCCCCACCCCCACCCCCCAGGTCCACCTCTTTGA
The DNA here is from genome assembly GCF_014885135.2 of Alexandromys fortis. Classification (NCBI taxonomy): domain Eukaryota; kingdom Metazoa; phylum Chordata; class Mammalia; order Rodentia; family Cricetidae; genus Alexandromys; species Alexandromys fortis. Next base: position 8,671,297 of record NW_026067958.1, on the reverse strand, counting down.
ATCCCAGGACTCATTCTCCTGGCTTTCTCTCTACCCCCAAACACACCTTCCTCCTATTTTATTTTGATATTGACTTCATTTCATGTCTCCTCCTCAAGAGAGAAGGAAACCAGGATGATATTAATGATGGATCCCAAGTATCCCAAAAAAGTTTCCAGCAGAAATAGATTGTCCCTTCCAGAGTCAACCTTTTGTTCTAAGCCAACAGAAGGCCTTGATCTCCGTGCAGGAGCGAGGGCTGTAGGAAAGGACAGCAGGATATCAGGGCTGGAGCAGGAGAGAAACGGCTGATGACGCCCCACCCCAGAACTCCACCAAGAAACTACATGCTGTCCACCTTGCTTTCCTTTTCTCCTGACTTGGGCTTTGAGAAATACGCTCACAGAAGACACCTCTGAGTCTGTATCCTGTGCTTCAGGAGGCTGATTCAGGGGTTTACCATTATCCCAAACATAAACGTACATCATCCAGGAATGAGGACAACATCAGAGGCAGCATTTAAAAGGCAAGTCAATGGAGAAGGCCCCAGCAGCTTAGGAGCTGTGNNNNCCCCCCCCCCCCGCACCTCTCATGGCCTCTGCAAGCGACCTTTTTCTGTGCTTTAGATTTCTCATTTTAAACCTGGGGTGCTAAAAAAACAAATGAAAAGGATTACTGTGAGGATTACGTAGACTAATCCATATATACCAATTGCTTCCCATATATTGAAAGTTCACTGTCTATAATTTGATAACTCACCCTACTATTTGTGCTTCCGGCCACTTGATTTCCTCCTTCACTTCTTGGTTCCTAAAGATGCTCAACAACTTAATTCAGATACTAATTCTCCCTCAGATGGTCAAAAGCAAGTGTTTTCAGTAAGTGGATTTGTAACTGTTCTAAACAATTCCAACCCAATTTGATCCCATTTAGATAATCTAAAATGTAAATCAAGTCATACATAGATGATTGATGGGAATATTATTAGTAATATCAGAAAATTGACCTTTTTGTCTGGGCAGAAGGCCTTGTCACAGCAGGATCGGAGCACGACCATTGTTAACTAGGAAAAAGTTTGGAGACCACATTTACCCATAAATGGCATTTTTAGGAAGGAGAACTCTTCTATATGCAGGGTAAGCACCTTAAGGACATAAAGCCCTGCCTTGTGACTTTCACTTGATGACTAAGGGCTATTGCTGGTTCCAGCTTCCCCAGCTTCCCCACTGCCCCAGACCTCCCCATCTATCTCTACGGTCCTGAGCACTTGGTCAGCATTAACAGCTAAACTGGGCTCTTGGGGTTATTATTCCAGGAACCAATTTTGTTTTTACACTGCTCTGGTTGCACAAGTTTTGTAGTTTTGGACGGCCTGTTCCAACCTTCCATTTCCTAAACTGAGTTACTAAAGTGACTGAGTCTATGTGTTTAAGAGTTGACTAACTTCACTTAGTTTTGAAAGAAGTCTAAGCAGAACTACTTGCGTGATCATTATTACCTTAAAGACATGTTTCACTGTCTCTAGATTGACTTAGGTATTATTTAGTCTTAATACTGCAAAGAAAACCTAAGTGCTCATTTGTTTGAAAGTGAGGGCTCTACTAACGCTGTACCCCAAGCAGCATAGAGCCAGGGTTACCTGGTTATTAAGAAAATTTGATGACCCTATATAGAGGTCAGTTTCTCAGCTACATGCTTGTGTTATCAGCCTTGCCATCACTTTAACTTAGGCCTGATGCTTTGGGTTTATAAAGACAAAAAAGTGATTTGGGTTCACAGCTGTGGACAATCCAGTCCATCAACTGATCAGTGAGCCCCAGGGTCTGTGGCAAGGCAGATAGACCATCATGGCATGGGGAGTGTGACCAGAAACACAATGCGTGAGAAGAAATAACCAGGGTCCCATAATGCCTTTCAGGATACCACCCAATAGCCTAGCTCTACCTCTTAGGGTTGACTCCCTCCCAATCTCAGTTTAAACACACGGGCCTTCAAGAGACATCTGAGATGCAAATGATAGCACTTCCATTCTAATGACTGTATGCTCACTCTCAGTCTCTGTCTTCTGTGCCTCTCTGGGTCTCTCAGGCAAATTTTATTAAACACCTATTTCTCAGTGACTGCTTAATCTGCACTGTTGTCAGTACGACCCATCATGCTAAGAACAAAAGAAAGAAGGGATGGAAGAATACCATACCATGAAGTTTGAGAACTTGCTTAGTTGGCCCCTTGTTTGGAGAGTTCACACACACAGCCTACCTTACCTTAGGATAGATTTTGCCCACATGGTGGCATATAAAAACCGCAAAACAGAAACAGCAACGAACACCCTAGTTGGCATGAGGAAGATAGCTCTTACTATGAAATACCAGTAGAGTAAATCCTTGTTACAGTATCTATTATACAGCCAACACATTCTCTTTCTCTTCATATACACATTTATGTTTATATATTACAAACAAGTTTATTTTGTAATATATATTGTTAGTAAAAGTAAAAGCCGATTAACTAATGTAAAAATGCTATGTGCCAGCTGTTTTTCCAGGTGTTTCACAGTATTTACTGTTTACTTCTCAACTCACCCCCAGAAGATAAGTAGTCTTCTTGTGTTCATTAAAAAATTGTTGTTAACTATTGCTGTGTGTGTGTGATCACACTTGTGCGGTGAGAGGACAGCACTATTCTGTGTGTGTGATCACACACGTGCGGTGAGAGGACGGCACTATTCTGTGTGTGTGATCACACACGTGCGGTGAGAGGGTGGCACTCTTGAGCTGTTTTCCTTTACCAGGGATTGAATGCAGGGCACAAGGCTAGTGCCACAAGTGTTTTACCCACTGAGCCATCTTGCCGGCTCCATTTTTTTTAAGGTTTTCTATTTGCATGACTGTATGTGTGGTATGCTTGTGTGTAGGTATGTTCACATGTGTGTAGGTATATGTGCATGTGTGTGTACGTGCAGGCAAGTGGCTGACCTTGGGTGTCTTCCTTGATTACTCTCCATTCTATTTACTGAATCAGGGTCTCTTACTTGAACCCTAAGAGACTGGTCTAGACAGCTGGTTTGCTCCTCCAGGGATAGCCTGTCCTACCTTCTCAACTCTGGGATCACAAGCAGGCACCCAGGGCTAGCCTGCACTTACATGGGTCTTCATAATTACTTGATGAGTATTTTGCCCATTAAGCTATCTCCCCAGCCCTACATTCAGTTTTCAGGAAAGGAAACTGAGGCACCAGGGAGCTAATGTGCTGAAGGTCATACTGGTAGTTTGTAGCAGAGTTGATACAGAGAGCTCAAACTGAAGAGAAGCATGTGGCTGATGGAACCCTCCTGAATTCTATATTTCTCTATCTATACTAAAAATCCTTTGTCTCTGGAATATATTTGAAGATTCAATTAGAAAAAACCTTAGTGATTAGTATTTATTACTTTTGCATTTGAATATTTATTGTTTCTGAACTACATTTAGAAATAAGAGTATCTGATTTACACCGGACATCTTTTTACTGAAGACCCGAATTTAAAAGACTTCTCAAAGTCCTCAAATGTGCAAGTTCTTTTTTGATTTCTATTTAAAAACCCTCCTGAATGAACTTGGCAGAAGATGGGCAGTTTCTGACAGCCTTGAGATAGATTCCTCACAATTTCTCTTCTAACATTCCCCCGGGGAAGATCAAACAATTAAAAATGGAAACAAAAGCTAAGATCAAATGCAAAGGACCAGCCTGACTCACCAGCACCTGTGCCAGTCAAAGGCTTGTATAGAGAGCACAATTTTTTTTTTTTTAAGTAAAAGTCATATACTCCCCAGCCTGAGCCAGAGCAGGGCAAATGTGCCTGAGTGAGAGAGGGCCTGTGTCCGACTCACCAGTTCTGCAGCTGGGATTCAGCACGGCCCAATTAACCAGAAGAGCAGACAACTCAACCAGGCGGCAGTTCCTGTTACTGTTTTTGACAATCTCCTCAGCTGTTCACCTCTGGCCAGAGTGCCAACAGAGAGTACCCTGGAGGGGAGGGGTGGGGTTTATTGGAAAAATAACTTAGTAGCTTCCCATGAAAGAACTTCTCTCAAAGAGACAACCTGGCTACAGAAGAAAAAGGGACCAAACACAACCCTTTAGTCTACAAGATCTGCTCCAGATTCTACTCAGGCACAAAATAAATTGGATTCTGTATGCTATGAGTTTTAGTTATCTTCTTGGATAAAAGGCCAAAGCTCAGGACCTCTCCCAGTCCAGGGCTTCCATCTTCCAAGTGCTGCGGAATTAACACTACTCTGGAAAGGACACAAACTGCCTTGCTTGGAAAAGCAGGAGAAAATGTTCCCTCCATTCAAGGGTTGTTGTAGGAGACTGCTTGTTTGTTTCCCAGCTGCCCAGATTCCTGAAATAATCACACATAAACTGTATTAATTAAATTACTACTTGGCCCATTAGCTCTAGCTTCTTATTGGCTAACTCATATCTTAAATTAACCCATCTCCATTAATCTATTAATAAGTCTATTAAGCCATGAGACTGTGGCTTACCAGGTAGAGTTCCAGTGTCTGTCTCTGTCAGGGGTACATGGCTTCTTTCTTACTTCGCCTTCCTTCTTGTAGCATTCAGTTTAGTTTTCCCTGCCTAGTTCTACTCTGCCCTATCAATAGGCCAAGGAAGTTTCTTTATTCACCAATGGTATTCACAGCATACAGAGGGGAATCCCACATCACCTCCCCTTTTCTGTTTAAATGAAAAGGGAGGTTTTAACTTTAACATAGTAAAATTACATATAACAAAACAGGTATCTAGCAATAATTAGAGTTACAATATTTATATCTACTTTATCTTTTAACATAACTAAGGAAAACTATAACTATATATTCTTCAACTCCATCAAAGACTCCAGAAGGATATGTTACCTAAGTAAACAGGAAGTGCATTGTAAGCAACTTCCAAAACTCTAGAATTGACAGAGACATCTCGCTGCCTGGACAGTCACCCAAAGTTCTTTTGTATCCTTGGAGCATCCATCTTTAGCCTACAGGTCCATAGTACCTAGCAGAATTTTCGATGAAGCAGGAAATTTGAAAGACTGTTTCACCTCCATTGGCAGTTTGTCAGTCACTTTCTTCTGTGTTTTTAGAATGTCTGGCAGACTCTTCTATGAAGCAGCAACCCTGAAGGATTGTCTCACCTTTAAGCAAGTTTAGCAGTCATTGCATCATGCATGTCCAATTCATACAGCATTACATCAAGCAAAACAGGCAAGAGCAGTTTCTTGCCCAAATGGCCAACCAACTCCATAACAAGTATCTTCAGTGTCCATTATCCTTTTGAAGTAGATTGGTGCTGCCAGGAGCAGAAGTGTCGCATTGTCATGAAAAGTCCTAACTTGATTTTTATAAGCTTGACTATTACAGATGATTATTTTTAACCTATATTTCTTAATGAGCTGGACAAACACAATACCTTAATCAAGATCAGAAATACATATAACAAGATTGACCTTAAATTTGTATCAATAAACCAAGATCTGTACCAATGCAAAGTATTCATCTCTACAGTATATCCATCCCTCTTTAAATGTAAACAAACTTTTATAGATAATATTTAGGAATCTGGGCATAGTTCTCTCCAAACTACTTCTTGCTGTTTGTTGAGTGAAGTATTTTCTTTTTGGAAGCGTTCATGGCAACCTTTCAGGGGGTCTCGGTCCATCAAACCACATCAGTCTGAGAAAAATTCCACAGGGTCTCATCCTCGGTGGAAACAAAAGAAGAACCTCTTTTATAAAGCAACATATCCTTAGACCCTTTAAAGATATTTGAAGACAAAATATTTTTAAAGTATATACGTTGTTTATTTAGCTCCTTCACAGTAAAAAATTCAAATAAAACATAATAATATACATAATCCAGATACTCTGTGTATATTCCATCTTTATGTGGCTTATTTGTTTTTACTTTTATAACTTTTTAATATTTATTTTATTATCTTTACTCCTTGAAACTACGACTGCCTGCACTCGGTCTCTTTAAAGACTTTGTTTTATTATTTTAAAACCATTTACTTTTTTTTATAACTCTCTATACTCTTTTTCTTCTCTCCCAAGCCTACATACATTTTTTAAAGCACACTGTGACCCATTTAGAGGCCTTTTTCATCTAAATCTATCTTTATTGCATATCTGTAATCCTTTTCTGACCAGAACAATTTTATTTTTTTTTAATTAAGTCCATATACTACCTCTGAGACTGCCTGGTGGGACCTATCCTCACCACCTCAACTTCTTCATGTAGGACTGGGCAGAGCCAACAGGCAGGGCCCTATTGGCCCTAGACATGCCTGCTTAGCCACCAAGTAACTGGCAGCATGCTATCCACAAACCCCATTTAGATGCTCAGCCTCCTGAAAGAGCCAGAGTTCACACTGGCAACATGGCCCAAAAAGTCACTTGCCATTTCTAAAGTGCACGGCTTTTTTTCTGCTAACACTGAATCAGGAAAACCTCTCTTAAGCTGTGCTTAACTCTGTTTTTGTTTTTTGTTTTACCTATAATTCCTTCCCAAACTTTCTCAGGTTTTAAGCAAATTTTAGTTGGCCACATTGGTGCCAATTTGTAAAAGAAGACTACTTGTTTGTTTCCTGGCCTTCCAGACTCCTGAAATAATCACACAAAAACTGTATTAATTAAATTACTACTTGGCCCATTAGCTCTAGCTTCTTATTGGCTAACTCATATCTTAAATTAACCCATCTTCATTAATCTGTGTATTGTCATGAGGCTGTGGCTTTCTGGGTAAAGTTCTGACATCTGTCTCTGGCAGGGCTACATGGCTTCTTTCTGACTCTGCCTTCTTTCTCCCAGCATTCAGTTTAATTTTCCCCACCTAGTTCTATTCTGCCCTCTGCCCTATCAACAGGTCAAGCCAGTTTCTTTATTTACCAATGGTTTTCACAGCATACAGAGGGGAATCTCACACAAGGGGTGACCTTCAGCCAGTGAGCCAACACTAGACAAGAAGTCTCTTGCTTCAAATTAGGGCAAGACTGTGTCAGAGCTCATTTTGGTAAGATGAGAGTAGGCTAGAAAACTTCCTCAGTTTCTTCCTCAATCCCATGCTACATCCCTAGTCCCTTGCAGAACTTTTTCTATAAGTCACAGTAAAAGAATCTCCAACTCTGGCTGTATTGCAGGAGTCCAACCAAGGAGAGTGTACTGACAACAAGTCCAGGCTAAGAACATTTTGAGACACAAGTTAACACAAAAACATTAATGCACACAGTCTTTCTTCTTATTTTATAATTTCCAATTAGATTCCAGAAAGTACTGGGCAAGATAGTTCAGGGTTATTGATATACACTGCCAGATTTTCTCCAGGAATCATTCAAATTGTACAACTTCCAGCAATGCTGAGAAGCACAGAATACAGCAAAGCAAGCAGCCCCAGAAGTCATGGTAAGGCTGACTTCGTAAGTGTGTGCCATTTCTCTTCTTATTTGTATACCTTGAATTGTTACAGAGGCAGAGTGTATGCTTACATGTATCTCCTAGCAACACATCTCCCTTATTCCCATTGGATTTCTAATCTGAGAAGGACATTCCACTCCAGGTTTCCAGAAGTTTCAACACCACAAGATTAATCTCAATGTGTATAAAGGTTTTGTGTGTGAGGGCTTTTTAGTTCTATGCAAGACAATTCCACGTTTGAAAACTGGGCAGAGTTGGGATTGTTTTCCTGTGTGGAAAGGTTAACATAAAGCAGATGTGGGTCTCTTTCTTCAGAATGGATTATTTGTCAGGGGATGTTAACTCTTGAACACACACACACTGAGAGAGAGAGAGGCAGAAATAACAGGCAATAAACTTACTTTTCATGTCTTCTTATTAATAAAAACAAATGCTTTTATTAATAACTAAGAATGACCATGACAAATGACCTCCTCCCCCCCCCCCACTTCATGGCAAAGTCTCCTTGCTCTCTTTACCTCACTTCCTCCTTCACTTTTTTACCCACTAAGATCTCTGAAGGTCTATCTTTGTGTCTTTAGCTATTCCCCCTTTATAATCATCTTCCATGCTTTTTAAATTTTTTTAAAGGTAACTACCAAGGGTAACTTGACAAGTTGAGACAGGAGGGGTTTGATGAAAATACAGACTGAGAAACATTCTAAAGTGTAAATGTGATAGCAATCAGGTTAGTATTGGCACAGAAACAATGCATTCTAAAAAGCAATAAAAAGTAAGCAAAGAAACATTCTAAGAACTCCCCTCCTCTAAAACCAGTTCCTTTGGCTTCCTATCATCTCTAAAGTCAATACAAATAATTCTACTTTAGAATGAGACCTATCATCCTGAGATATGTGTTATGAGTGTGTATGAAATGCCTCCATCCCACAAGGTTTGTGCACTAAAGGTTTGGTGTCCAGATGCTGAATTCAATCACTAAGAAATGACTAAATAATGAGGGCATTGCTGTGGGACAATGGTCTGCACCCTGTCAATTGTATTCTAATAAAATGCTGATTGGCCAGTAGCCAGGCAGGAAGTAAGGTGGGGCAATGAGAATTCTGGGAAGAGGGAATTTTTAGTCTGCAGTTGTCATCCAGATGGAGAAGAAGCTAGACACAGAGCAAGCAATAGGTGACTGCCTCACTGAAAAAGGTTCCAGGCCACGTAGCTAATACAGACAAGAATTATGGGCTAATATAAGTTATAAGAGTTAATAAGAAGCCTGAGACACTAGGCCAATCGATTTATAATTTATGTAGACCTCTGTGTGATTTCTTTGGGACTTAACAACTGTGGGAAACAGGTAGGACAGAAACCTCTGTCAACAGGGTACTAATTTCATCAGTTGACTAATCCATTGAAAAGTTTAAGCTTAATGGACTTTTAGGAGGATTAAGGAAGTTAGTCAGTGGGAGCATGTATCTTGCCATGATGTCATCCAGCCTGCTCTTGTTTCCTGTCTCCCATGATGTGAGCTACTTTGTCTACCTTATACACCCTACCACGATGCTCTCTGCTTTGTTATGGTCCAACTTCAATGAGCCAAGTGCCCATGGATTGCATGAATCTCCAAAGCAATGAGATTAAAAAAATCTTTTCTCCTTTAAACCATCAATATTTGTCACAGCAGTGAAAATCCTGAGCATCACATGCACATCTGAGTGTGTTATACAGTATTATACTCAAACACAGTCTGTCATGGAACTTCTTTGGGGAGTCAAAGATGACAAGAGATTGTGGAACAGTAGTACAAGACAAGATATTTGCATGTGTGTGTGTGTGTGTGTGTGTGTAGTTATTAATATCTATCCCACCTTTCTTCTTTACTTTTCTTGCTTCTTTATTTTTCTAGCCAGAAATGTAAAAGTAAGGAGAAGACATAACAAATAGAGCCAGTGGAAACCAGGTAAGATTGCAGCACAAGGCTTGTTTGCTAACTTACCTTTAATGAAAGAAGAGCTACTTTCTCTAAAATGTTTGCAAGTTGTTTTCTGAAATTTGCAATCTAATAAAATCTGATTTTCCCAAATCTCTTCTTTGAAACTGCCCCAGAAGTATAAAATGTGTGGAAAAAAGTCTCCATTTAAACTTCCTTATAGAATATTCTGCCACAGTGTCTATTTTACTGGAATCTATTTTACAGACAGATTATATGATATTTATACATTCCCCCCTCCCAAAAATTAAGTCGTAAAAGGAAGGGAGCCATTTTAGCATTAGAGTGTCTTTCTTGTAGTTGGATTTTATCTACAACCACCTGAACTATACATGGTACACACTGACATTAATATTCATCTTTTAAACTTCCAACTCTTATCAACCAGGCATAACAACCATCAACGAAAAGTATTTGTTTTGAAAATCTAACATTACTGGTAGTTTCCTTGATATCCTGAAATAAAAGTCCCCAATTTTTTTAGGCAAATATCTTTTCTCTTGCTTTTTTTGTTTTGCTTTGTTTGGTTGGTTTTGTTGTTGTTGTTGTTTTCTGGTACTGGGGGATTGAACCCAGGGCCTTGTGTGTGCTAGGTAAGTGCTCTACAATTGAGTTATGTACATAGCCGCAAACATCTCTCGCTTTAGCTGTGATCATGAATGACTTCGGGCTAGAATAGAAGATCTTTATTGTTAGCATTTACATTTTCTCAGGGTATGGCAGGGCTTCTAGGACTTCCCACTAGAGCACCTTCAGGAGGCTAGGAGTAGTTCTCACAGATTGCTGGGCAGGGTTTTGGATGCTTAGCAGCAAATAACTGGTCTTATTTGTCCTGCCAAATTCCTTGCTGAGAATTCCATGTTGCTGGAACATGATTAAATGCACATTCTTATTGATTTTCCCCTCTCATTTGTTCAGAAGAATTTTGAAAGAGCTTCAAAGATATTGGTTTTGGTTGTAGCCCTGAAGGCTTCAGAAACAGCTGTTTCTTTCACTTCACCTTTAGCCACAAGTCATGTACAAACACAGGGTAGCAACAAATTCTTAGGGGCCATCATAAGATGCATCAAACTTCTAGCAGGAAAGCAATGCTTTGATCTCCATAAAAACATAGTGTGATAGCATCAGGTAAGACATTCTCATGGCTGACCGTAGCGTCCAAGAGAGAACAGGTCTGGATTAGTTGCTGAATGGCCTCTCACATAAATCTTAGGCAACAAGCTGAGGGAGTAGCTTCCTCAGAAGTTCCTGGCCTTATGAAGATTTGTTCTCCAGTGAATGAAAGGGTGTGGGCTAAAGAGCACAGCTCAGGGGTAGTATACTTGCCTACCATGTTCAACCTCTAGGCCACCAAAAAGGATGAAACACAAAGGATACTATATACAAAAGCTTTTTATCCATTAAAGTTTCTACTTTAAATTTTAAAAAGTATTTATGAGTACTTTGCCTGCATGTGTGTCTGTGCATCACATGCATGTCTGGTGCCTGTGGAGGCCAGGACAGAGTATTAGGTTCCTTAAAACCAAAGGTAAAGGTGATGTGAGCTGCCAAGTGAGTGCCGAAAATTGATGATTTGACCTCAAAAGTCTCTTGTGCTAGAAATTTGATTCCAAGGGAAATGGTAGGGCTCGTGAGAAGTGAGGCCTAGTGAGAGGTCCTTAGGTCATTAGAACATGGCGTGGGCAGGGAGTGGGGTAGCTCTGTGTGGTCATTTGGTGGTTTTTCAAATAGAGTTGCTGTAAAAGTTCAAGTGTGACCCCACCCAACCCCCTGGCTTCCTGTTTGAAATGTAACATTTCCTCAGCCTTACCTCCCTCCATTGCTATTGAGCATGATGTGACAGCCAAGAGACTTTATGAGAACTGGCTAAGGCCAGCATAAGGCCCTTGCCCCTCCAAAATTGTGACCCACAGAAACTTCTTTACTTCAGACATAGGCTGTCTCAAGTATTTCGTTACAGTAATGAAACCCGACTAACAACACAAATCATATTTAATAAGCACAGATGTATAATATCACCAAGGATGAAACAGATAACAGCCAATAATAGTCTACTGTATTAATAATTACTATTTAAATATAAATGGAAAAGAAATACCTCTCCTCTACAGCAAAAACAAAGCAAACTATCAACTGGATACACTTGGAAAAAGGTAATATTTATATGAAAATCTCTTTTTCATGAAGAACACAAAACTTCAGTATATTAAAACTTACACCATATTGCTGAATGAAAATATAGTATTATAAAAATTCTTTTTTTTTTTCAGTTGGGTGTAGTGATGATAGCCCATAGTCCCATTCCTTGTTAGACTGAGTGAGAAAGATTGTAAATTTGAGGGTAGTCTAGACTGCACGACAAGTTTGAGGTCATCCTAGGCTACTTAGTGAGACCCTATGTCAAATACAAACAAACTGATCCATTTTAATATGTTCTAATGCAATCTGAATCACAATTTGCTTATGGTATTATTTAATATGAGCACGAGTTATACATCTACATATGAATCAGGAAATGAGAATTTCAGGAAAACACAACATTTTTTTACAAAACACTACATGTTGGTAGTGATGAGGTGAGCAGGCCTGCTTTTCGTCCTGCCTGGTTCCTGCACGGCTAGCTTAGCCCCGAAAATAATAACACGGAAACTTTATTCTTTTAAACACTGCCTGGCCCATTAGTTCTAGCCTCTTATTGGCTAATTCTCACATCTTGATTAACCCATTTCTAATAATCTGTGTAATACCACGAGGTGGTGGCTTACCGGGAAAGATTCAGCATGTCTGACCTGGAGGCTGGCTCCATGGCATCTGCCTCACTGCCTTCTCTCTCCCACAATTCTGTTCTGTTTTCCCCACCTACCAATGTTCTGACCAATCAGGCCAAGCAGTTTTCTTTATTAATTAACCAATGAAAGCAACAGATAGATAGAAGACCCACCTACATCACATGTTCGTGTATATGCTAATATAAATGTTTCTGAGCATTGGTACATATAGAATAACTTGATTTACATCCAGAAGAATGAGTGTGTTTGTGGACTGGAAGATCATTCTATTGTCTTTATCCATGCTGGTATTTGACAGTGAAGTTCAGCCCAACAGCGGATTTAAAAGAGTTATAAAGTATTTCAGCCTTGTTAAGTCTTTACTTGAAGCTGGTGTGCTTTAAACTTGTACACATACAGTGAACAAATGTCCTGCTCACGGGGCTCTTTAATAGTGAGAAGATAAGGAATCAAGCAACTGCCATCATCAGCATCATCAATTACTCTTCAAAACCAGCAAACAGGCTTCAAATGACTGCATCACATTTCTCTAAAGCAGCTGCTGTGGATTCGATTGAAATCCCCCAAAGACATGGTCCCTGGCCATAGCTCTGGTGAAAGGAGGAAGGCTGTAGAACTTTGAAGAGATAGGGCCTAATTGGAAGAAGTTAGATTGCTGTGGACATGCTCTGAAAGGGGCCACTGGAACTCTAACCCCCCCTTCTTCTCTGTTTACCTCATGGAAGCCGTAAGATACACAGCTTCCCCTGTCACATGCTCCCGCCCTGATGTAGCTCCCACAAGTTCAAAAGTGGTGGAATCTTCCCTCCTTATAAGTTACCTTAGTGATGGAACACTGGCTGGCATGGCAGCTGAAAGATAGTGGCTAAATGCCAAATTTATTGATACTTTTTTTTTTATAAAGAATAGGTCAGAGTATATAGTAAATAACATGGGCTCACCTCCCTCGGTGTAGGCTGTCTTAGTTATAAATTAATAAGCCAAACACATATTCTTTATATATGTAGATGTCATCACCATCAGTTCTCTGAGATGCCAGTCAAGGGGCAGACACACCAACTGCATCACCGCAGTGTGGTGTCTGACAGCTCTCTTCACGGTGCACCTTCAGGACCCTGCTGCCTCCTGTAGTTTTTTACAAACAAACAAAAACACCCCAACTTTTTGTTATTTTGATTCTTGTCTAGCTGCTTTAAAAATTGTGCAGTTTTCAACAAAAATAAAAGCATAGATCAAAGGGAAAATTCTATCAAGCGTATAGTGGAAAATTACTTAAAATGCTTTTCAGGGTTAAAAGTGGAATTTGATACTTTGTGATATGATATTTGGGCAGATAGTGGTCTGATTTGTTTTGATCAGCATCTCAGAGTTTGTAAGGATTACTGAACTTCAGAGATAGTCCTGATTAGAAAAAGATGGAGGGAAAAGACAAAACCAGAATACTGGAAAAATATCAACCACTACCCACACTCTGCAGTGACATCTTTTGTGTTTTGGAACTAAGTCATTGCAGGTGTTCTTCTTATCTTGATTTCTTGCTGAAGAGTGTTTATCATGTTTTGAGGTTACCAGAAATTGTAGAGTACTGAAAGCTCATGTATTTCTTACAAAATTAGTTAGTTAGTTGCTAACTAACTCCTGTCTTCTTAAATGTAAAACAGCTGCTACCTCTGTAGGTTCTAAATCCTCCCAGATGGAATCCTAGGCTCTCTGGATGCCTGTATTGCACAACTGGTAATAATAATCTCTGCCCACCAAGGTGACTAGAAAGCAATGTGCTTAAATGCAAATATTTTTTCTATCCATATACAAAAATTAAAACTTTATTTTCATAATAGCACATGACTATATTTATAAATTACTAATATTTGACACCATTTCAAGCACCCTGACTTCCATTGCTGTTTCCTAAGTGCGCATGTGTGTGTGTGTGTGTGTAGTTTTAAATATTACCTCTGAATTAGAGTACTTTGTTCATAAAAATCTAGCTGAGTTGTCCAAATGAAATATTAAAAAGCAGCAAGTCCAGTGTCAGGGTCCGGTGCTAGCCCAGACCATAAATTATTTCTCTGGACCAGACCCCAACATAAACTATCTCTCTCTGGACCGGGGTGGAGGTGCTGGAATAAGGACACAACTCACATGGCTTTACCAGGACGGAGATTCTCAGTGATCCCTCGTGAAGTCCTGAGTTCACATCCTGAAGAATTCCACCTCGTTTATTCTCCAAACAGCCTTTATACCAAAACTTAACTGAGGGTAAATACATTAGCATTCTGTTTCCTAGGTAACCAGGTGACTGGCTTTTAGTCACATCCACATCTACCTATCTGCTCTGTGTGCTAGCTGGCTGTACATAGGCTTGAATCAGCATCTCTATCAGGCATCCTCCAAATTACAAAGAAGGTGCAAAGCAACATCCTGACCTTTCGTTAGGTAGCGACAGCCTGTCTGGAAGGTTACATGACCACCTCAGGTGGGGCCTATGGCTTTAGAGCCTGGCTGCCACACCATATAGAAATATGGGCCTACAGTCCAGAAAACAAAATTGCTTAATTTTAAAATGTATTATATCTTATCAGGTTATATTTTTGCAATTTAGAATTTGCAATGTCCTTAGCCCTTATTTGTCAGGAAGACAATGATTCCAACTTTGTCCATGAATATTTCAATGTCTGAGACATGTGAAGATAGGTGTTTTTACATGACCTTCGAATTTTTTAATTGTTCTTATTGTGCTATACATTTTTCTCTGCTCCCCTCCCCTCCTCCCCTCCCCACTTCTACCCTCTCCAGTGACCCCCATGCTCCCAATTTTCTCGGGAGACCTTGGCTTTTTCTCTTTTCTATTAGATCCATGTATGTCTCTCTTAGGATCAACATACAGTACTTTTTTCTTCATTTTATCTTGTTTCACATCACTTTGTTACCAGAAAAAGGTGATTTTTGTTCTACTTTCCCCTAAACTTTCTTGTAACCAACCTGCCCAATTTCTATAAAGATAAACTCGCCTGTTTTGAACAACGCTAAGGACTATTGTCATGGTAAGAAAAGCCACTGACAGAGTAGCAGGTACTCCACATTTTACCAGAGTCGGGCCCACACCTCCCTACATAAACTCCTGCGAGGCGGGCTCTCCTCCTGGTAAGGATTTAGTCTTTGAAGAGAAAAATTATTTAAAGGAACCCTAATATGACAAACCACAAGATCAAATATACCAATAATAACAGCTCTAACATTAAAATACTCAGAGCTTAAAGTCCTGATGTTGAGTTGTAACAGTCTATAATTATATAAATAAACAGATGTAAAAATAATTATTTAATTATTAAAAAGTTTTATCTGCAAGGAATAAAATTAAATGCCCAGTAATCCTTAATTAATACCTTTAGAATCCCATCTTCGGTGATGAGAATTAACTTTGCAGTTTAATTTGACATTTTACAGAGTGAAAAAGTGAGATAAAAAATAAGCCTCTTGGGGAAAAAAAAGAACATTCTAGGCAAACCTATTTAATCAAGTCTCTCTTCATCTTTTCCAGTTTCCCCTTAAGTTATTAGTGCCCCCCACCATCCATCCCCTTTCCTCTGTTTTCTTATTTGTTTTAATAAACAGAATCAGTTTTAAAGATCTGAGGCTTGGGTTTCATTTTGCCTCAGCGTATGTACTTGGATTTGTTACTGGTCAACCTGAAAGTTCATGATTCAAAACAAAAATGTAGACTCTATCAACAATACATAATATTTCAGCTATGACACGGAACCACATCTAACATAAACTTACAAATGTTCATTACTTATAATAATTACCGTTTTCAAATTTACTCATTCATTCGTTTCATTTTATCCCATTCCATTCTCTCATTCAAACATTTTTAAGTTTGCTCATTTATTCTTTCATTAATTCATTGGCTCATTTTTTTCTCAAAAATGAATTGGGACTCATTAGGTATTGGACATCTCTACCCAAGAACACCCCAATTAGCAGGAGGGCAGATGGGCAGCAAATGCAAGTTTCAGTGTTGGATGTTAAATTATTATGTAAAGAGTTACATAGTCCTAGATGAGTGTGACAGCATACATGTGTAATTCTAACACTCAGGCATCAGAGACTGGAGGATTGCCAAGTTCAAGCCTTGCCCAGGCTCACAATAGGAAGACCCTGACTAAATAAAAACAAAACCAACAAACCCAACAGGTCTTAACTGTGTAGCGTACTTGTCTAGCATGTAGGGGGCCTGGGATCAACCCACAGCACTGCCACACAAGAAAAAAAAATTTTAAAATATGCCAAACACAACAAATACTCCCAGAGGGAATAACCATTCATAATCAATTATTAAACTGAAGAACGAGTAGAGGGAGTGGAGGGAAGGCCCTGTGCAAAGGAACTATGGGAGACGTGCAGCTATGCACCTGTGGTATGCCGAAGAACAGCCTGTGGTGACCACAGAGGAGGACGTGGAACACAGCCAACCTTTCTGGGCCAAGCATCAGAGTTAATACTGTGTCTGCCGCAAGGGATTCTGAGCAGAGGAATGACATAATCAGCTTTGTGATAATAGCAGGTAAGATCCCCTAGGAAAAAGTCATTAGAATGGGGTGGGGGATTATCCTGGAGACAGCACATGGCAGAGAGGGGACGAACAGCTGCCTTCCATCAGAAGCACAACTGTCTCTCACGGGCTGTCCTGCAAATGGCTCGACTGTCCAGAACTGTAACACCTAGGGTCAGCTGCCAAGCCTTCCTGTGACACTGAGAAGTTTCTGGATGTATGCAATTACTTAGGAGGGTTTCCTAAGTAATTTAAGTTTCCTAGATTTAAGACAACACCTACAGAGAGACCTGACTGTGAGCCATCACCACCCAACAACCCTAGCAGCCAAATGACCACTTCCATTTTAACCAACAATGGACCAGTCATTGGAAAATTCACTGCAGCAGTTTCTTTTCTAATTTAGTCTTTTCTGTTTGTTTGTTATATTTCTTGTCTACATCTGAGCATTGTGAGGATGGTCTGGAGTGAGAAAAGATCAGATGATGTCTGAACTGACAAGTTCATAGTCATTTCCCAGAAAAAAAGACAGTCTGAAGCCACAGGAAAAGGACGGAGAAAGCTGGACAAGTGGCCAGCCAGATGGAAGAAGAACTGAAGCAGACTGGAGTATGTGTGTGGTCATTTTGGTAAAAAAAAAAAAAAAAAAAAAAAAATGTCCCCCACAGGCTCCTGTATTGAACACATGGTCCTCAACAGGTGATATGTCCTGGGAGGAGATGCAACCTTTAGGACGTGGCTCCCCTTCCACTTTCTGTTCCCACAGGCTCTTGCCCTCTGTGTGTCAGGAAGAGGAACCCTCTCCAGTCCTGTATCTCGTGTGCTATGTCCCCCCACCTCTGGTGAAATATATCCGTCTGGAACTGTAAGCCACAATAAAGGCTTTCTTTCTGTATATGCTTTTCTCGGGGTGTTTTCACAGAGCAACAGAAAAGGAACAAACACAGTATGTCAGTTAAGACTGAGACCAAAAGACAGCTGTAATGAACTTTCTGGTCAGACTTGATTTAGGTACATTTGTAAAAGGTAACACAGTCAAGCCGTGCGTTAGACTCCTCCAGCTTTGCTGTGAATACCACCCCTTTGGTATGTGATAGTAATAGTTGTCTTTAGCATCCTGAAGGCCACTTTGTAGGCCCAGGTAAAAGTGCAATGTGTAGGTGCCTTTGGAGGTCAGGACCAAAGCTTGCTCAGGTGATGTTAAGGCTGCCATTTCTTAGCACACCTCCCGTGAGAAGCAATGGAATCAGACCGCACACGTGTGCTGACTACCCTCTCCATACCCAACCCACACTGCCAAGATCTTCCTCAGAGGTAGCACCAAACTCCTTGGGGAAGTTGATTTCAGACTTGACTTTCCCACTTCCACACTTCACCATCTTGCAAATGAGTTCACTTTTCTTCTGCAAAACACACTGTTTCAGGATCGGTATAATATGTGGAGACAAAAACCGGCCTAGATTGAGACTCTAAGGCTTCTAAGAAAGCAGCTGAAAAGATGACTCAGTGGTTAAGAGTGTTTATTATTCTTTTTCATGACCTGAGTTCCCAGTTCCAGGTAGCTCAAAAATGGATCCAACGCCTCTGGCCTGTGTGCAGTTGCGCATACATGCACTCATAAATAAAACACATCTTTAAAAAAAATTTAAGAAGAAATAAAAAGGGAAAAATCTGGGCCCTTAGGTTAGTCTAAACTTTCTTAGGTAGAACCCTAGAAAATTAACAATTTAAGAGCTGAGATGCTGACAAGAACTAAATGTTGATGAAGATTTGAAGGAATAAGAACTCTTTCTTATACATCACTAATGAGAATATAAATGTGTACAGTGACTCCGAAGAAGCAATTCTGCAATTTCTTATGAAGTTAAAGATGTACTATGAAATCTAACCCCAATCCAAGGTATTTACTAAATATAGTATATTTATTTGTTAAATTTTTACTAAATAAACTATAGACTAAAACATGGACTTCAAAATTTACAGTAGTTTAATTTATAATAGACAAAATCTAGAAACTCTAATGCCTGTCAGCAGGCATTCAAATTTTGATATAGTCATATCATTAAATGGAACTCAGTAATAAGAAAGTTTTGAACTCCTGATATAATGTTTCCAAAATATTATGCTAAATCACAGACACAAAAGACTATAATCATGTGACTCTACTACCAAAAAAAAAAAGAATCAGTGCTACCAGGGCCTGGGATGGGAGGAATTTCACCACAGAAGTGGCAGGGAGCTTTTAAAATGATGGGACTATTCCTCAATTTACATCATAACTTTATGGGGGAGGTTAAGCTAGATACTGATTGAAATTTGATTATATAATTATTATTTGTCAATTTTATGGTATACAATTTGTGTGTGTGTGCGTGCACACACGTTTGTGGACGTCTAAGGTGCCTTCCTCAATTTCATTCCTTCTAGTTATTGAGATAAGTCCTCTACCTGAACCCACAGATCACCAGTCTGACTAGACTGGCTGGCTAGCAACCACCAGGGGTCGTTATGTCTTTTCTTCCCCAGAGATGCATTGTAGGAGTGTGTTGCCGTGCAACCAAGATTATGTGGGTATCATTTGCCCAAGCTTTGTCCATTGGTGCTGAGGGATCAAATTTAGGTTTTCATGCTTGTGTGTCAAATGCTTTACCACCTGAGCCATGGCCTAGCCCCTCACACACACTGATATATTTAAAGTGTGCTAAGCAGGTGTAGTGGTGGTTGAGAGCTAGAAGTAGGCAAATCATGAACTTAGGACCTGCCTGAGCTCCACAGTGAGCTCCACACAGCAAAATCTTATCTCAAAATGTGTAAAACGAGCTTGGGTACCAGGCATGGTGGCGCACACCTTTATTTCTAGCATTCAGGAGGCAGAGAGGCAGGAGGCAGGAGGATCTCTGGGAGTTGAGGCCCACCTGATCCAGGCCAGCCAGGTTGCACAGTTAGACTGTGTCCCAGAAACAAAACAAAACAAAAACCAAAATGTGTTGGTGACGACAAAATGAAACACAGTAAAGGATCAGCTCCCTAGCAGAGCAAGCTGGGGCTTTCTCCCTTTCTACTGGAGGTCTCTTTATTACCTTTGGCATTTGTTGCCTAAGTAAGTACTAATAATACATTAGCATATACTTTGATCAATGTCCAGTTTTGCTTAAGAAGGGTGGTCTGAGAATTAGCTGTATTTCAAAACTTTAGCTACCAGTGAACTGATAACTAGGTCTATTTTAAGAAGACATTCTACTTTATGAGATAAGAATCCAAAAATAATAATTAAAGACAAGATTACAAGCTTTTAAAAGAAAAAAATCGAAGCAATTGAGGATGAGATAAGCATGTCTTCATCTGAATTCCTGTGAAAATATAGTAAGTACCCACTCGATTGACTAGATAGAACAGGAATAAGAAGAAAACACTGATGGCCAAGGAAATGTCTAGGCCAGAAAATGGCTTTTGATCATCCCCATCAGCTGTCAATCGAATGTTAATTCCCTCCCTTCTTTATCACTTCCCTGGCCCTTAGAAAGAGTCAGACATGCTAGCATCTCTCTCTGGAAGAATTTGACCTTCTTTGTATGGGACCCTCCAGGAGCCATCAGAAATGTCTACTGGCATTTTCTGCTTTGTGCCCACTTAAAAGGTTACTTTACCAGCAAAGGGGTAGAGCATATATCTCAATTCACTTAGACTGCTCTAATCAAACACTATAAACTAGATGGTGTGTAAACAACAGATTTTTGTTGTTCATGGTTTGAGGGACTGAGAAGTCCAAGATCAAGTTTTATGCAGATTAGGTAACTGGTGAGGGTGTGGGGGCTGTAGTGTGCATGGCACCTTCTTTCTGTGTTCTCACAGAGCAGCAGCGCTCTGAGCCTCTTGAATACGGGCACTAATCCTATATGTACTGGCACCATCCTCATGGCTTTCTAATGCCTTCCAGCCTCATTTTCTACCAGGCTGGGGAAGCAGGCAGGTTAACTGAAGACGTTCATCTCTCTCTGCTTCAGATCTAATTCCCCAGTCTCGTCTCCAGCTTTGTAGCTTCCTTATTCCCACCCTCATCTCTAGTGACCACACAGACTCCCCCTCCCCACCCTCATCTCTAGTGACCACACAGACCCCCCCTCCCCACCCTCATCTCTAGTGACCACACAGACCCCCCCTCCCCACCCTCATCTCTAGTGACCACAAAGACCGCCCCTCCCCATCCTCATCTCTAGTGACCACACAGACCCCCCCCAACACCACCTCTACTAGTTGTGTCCTAACCCCTAAGGTGGCTCCCTTAACTAAGATTTGTGCTTCCCTGCTCCCCTATCCAACCCTTCCTTTATCCCAATCATCCTGTTTCCCCAAGTTCCCTCATTCTCCCCTTCTCACTTTTCTCTCACCGTCTCCCCTTACCCCTATCCCACCCCACCCCCAAGATCCCAATTTTTTCCCTGTCAATTTTGTCTACTTCCCATAGCCAGGAGGATAACTATATGTTTTTCTTTGGGTTCACCTTCTTATTTAGCTTCTTTAGGATCACCAATTATAGACTCCGTGACCTTTATTTATGGCTAGAAACCAATTATGAGTGAGTACATCCCATGTTCATCTTTTTGGGGTTTGGGTTACTTCACTTAGGATAGTGTTTTCTATTTCCATCCATTTGCATGCAAAATTCGAGAAGTCATTGTTTTTTTTACCGCAGCGTAGTACTCTAATGTGTATATATTCCACACTTTCTTCATCCATTCTTCCAATGAAGGACATCTAGGTTGTTTCCAGGTTCTGGCTATTACAAATAATACTGCTATGAACATAGTTGAACAAATGCTTTTGTCATATGATAGGGCATCTCTTGGGTGGTATTGCTGGGTCCTGAGAAACCGAAACACTGATTTCCAAAGTGGCTGCACAAGTTTGCATTCCCACCAGCAATGGATGAGGGTACCCCTTCCTCCACAGCCTCTCCAGCAAAGGCTATCATTGGTGTTTTTGATTTTAGCCATTCTGACAGGTGTAAGGTGATATCTCAAAGTTGTTTTGATTTGCATTTCCCTAATCGCTAAGGAGGTTGAGCATGACCTTAAGTGTCTTTTGGCCATTTGAACTTCTTCTGTTGAGAATTCTCTGTTCAGTTCAGTGCCCCATTTTTTAATTGGGTTAATTAGCATTTTAAAGTCTAGTTTCTTGAGTTCTCTATATATTTTGGAGATCAGACCTTTGTCAGTTGTGGGGTTGGTGAAGATCTTCTCCCAGTCAGTGGGTTGCCTTTTTGTCTTAGTGACAGTGTCCTTTGCTTTACAGAAGCTTCTCAATAAAGGATCTTCTGGAGGCATTACCATCCCTGACTTCAAACTCTATTTCAAAGCTACAGTAATGAAAACAGTATGGTACTGGCATAAAAACAGAGAAGTCAACCAATGGAATCGTATAGAAGACCCGGATTTTAACCCACAAACCTATGAACACCTCATTTTCGATAAAGGAGCTAAAGGAAGAAAGAAAGCATCTTCAACAAATGGTGCTGGCACAACTGGATGTCAACCTGTAGAAGAATGAAAATAGACCCATATCTATCACCATGCACAAAACTCAAGTCCAGATGGATCAAAGACTTCAATATCAGTCTGAACACACTGAACCTGATAGAAGAGAAAGTGGGAAGTACCCTACAACAGATGGGCACAGGAGATCGCTTCCTATGTATAACCCCAGCAGCACAGACATTAAGGGCAACATTGAATAAATGGGACCTACTAAAACAGAAAATATTTTAAAAAAGATCTCAGAAGAAAAATTTTCTAACCTAAAGAAAGAGATGCCTATCAAGGTACAAGAAGCACAAAGAACACAAAATACACTGGACTGGAAAACAAAGGCCCCTCACCACATTATAATCAAAACATTAAATGCAAAGAAAAAGAAAGAATATTAAAAGCTGCAAAGGAAAATGAACAAGTAGCATATAAAAGCAGAAATGAGACATTGCTTCTCAATGGAGACTCTAAAAGCTAAAAGGGCCTTGACAGATGTGCTGCAGACTCTAAGAAACCACAGATGCCAGGCCAGACTACTATACCCAGCAAAGCTTTCAATTACTATAGATGGAGAAAATAAAAGACATTTCATGATAAAACCAAGTTTAAGCAATATATATCTATAAATTCAGCCCCATAGAAAATGCTAGAAGGAAAACACCAACCTAAAGAGGTTAACTATACCCAAGGAAACATAGAGAATAAGTAATCCCAAACCAGTAAAATCAAAAAAGAGGAAGCAATTACACACACACACACACACACACACACACACACACACACACACACTACTACCACCATCACCACCACCACCACCAACAACAATAACCAAACAGGAATTAGCAATCATTGGTCATTGATATTTCTCAAAATCAATGATCTCAATTCCCCCAATAAAAAGACTTAGAGAATATATGCAAAAAACAAGACCCGTCCTTCTGCTGTATCCAAGAAACACACCTCAACAACATGGATAGACATCATAGTAAAGTAAAAGATGAAAAAGGGATGATGTGGGATGTCCTGTATATGTACTGCTTTTATTGGCTGATAAAGCTTTTGGGGCCAGTGGCTTAGCAAAGTAAAGCCAGGCAGGAAATTCAAACAGAGAGGGAGAGAGAGAGAGAGAGAGAGAGAGAGAGAGAGAGAGAGAGAGAGAGTAGTCAGAAAGATGCCATATATCTGTTGAAGGAAAAGGACACACAAACCTTACCGGTAGGCCACAGCCTAATCTTGATACATAGATTAATGGAAATGGGTTAGTTTAAGATGCAAGCACTAACTAGGAATACACCTAAGCTATCAGCCAAATAGTGATATAACTAATAAAGTTTCTGTATGATTATTCATATCTGGATGGCTGGGAAACGAAGGAGCAATCTCCATTTACAAAACTTATTCCAAGCAAATGGACCTACAAAACAAACATGACTTTAATATATGACAAAATAAATTTCAAATCAAAAGTTATCAGAAGACATAGGGAAGGACAATACATACATCAAAATGAAATCAACTAAGAGGTCACTGAAATTATTGTTTGTTTGCTTTTTGTTTGTGTGTGTGTGTTTCGAGACAGGGTTTCTCAGTAGCTATGGAGCCAGTCTTGGAATTCACTTTGTAAACCAGGCTGGCCTCTAACTCACAGAGATCTGCCTGTGTCTGTCTTCCAAGTATGGGATTAAAGGCTTGCACCACCACTGCCCAACAAATTCTTAACATTTATGCACCAAACACAAGAGAGCTCAAGTTCAAAAAGAAAAAAAATTTTGTAGCTTTAAATCACATATTGACCCTTACACACTGATAGTAGAAGATTTCAATAATCCACTCTTGCCAATAGGTAGGTCAGCCAGACAAAAACTAAACAGAGAAATGCTGAAGCTAATTTACATTATAAACAAAATGTGCTAAAAGATATTCACAGAATATTTCACTCAAACATAAAGAAATATACCTTCTTAAAATCCCATAGAACTTTCTCCAGAATTGACCACATATTCAGACATAAAGCAGGACTCAACAGGTGCAAGAACACTGAACTAACTCCCTGCATCCTATCTGAGCATCAGATTAAAGCTGGTTATCAACAACAACAGAAACAACAGAATGTTTACAAACCAATGGACACTCTGGAATGAAGAATGGGTCAAGACAAAAATTAAGAAAGAGATGAAAAACTTTCTAGAATTATGTGAAAATGAATATACAACAGTTCTGAACTTATGGTGCACAGGAAGTGGCTCTAAGTGGCAAGTGACATTAATTCTGGAAAGTCATAGAGCAAGAGAAATCATACCCAAAAGGAGTAAATGGCAAGAAATAAAAGTAAAATCAATAAAATACAACCCCCCACAATAAAACCCCCCAAATACAAAGAATCAATGAAATAGAGAGTGGGTTCTTTGAAAAATATCCAAATTAACTAAAAGGCAAAAGATGAGATAATCAAATTACCAAAATTAGAGATGAAAAGAGTGCTGGAACAATAGACACTGAAGAAATTCAAAGAATCATAAGGACATATTTTAAAAACCTGTACTCCGCCAAATTGGAAAATATAAAAGAAATGGATTTCAATACATACAATTTACCAACTTAAATCAAGATCAAATAAGCATTTTCAACAGATATATAACCCCTGGAGAAATAGAAACAGTCATTAAAAGTTTTTTAACACCCCCACAAAAAAAGGCTCAGGGCTAGATGGTTTTAATGCATAATTCTGCACGATTTTTCAAAGAAGAGTTAAAGCTAATACTTCCAAAACTATTTTGTTAAATAGAAACAGAAGAAACATTTCTCAATTCAGTTTATGAGGCCACAGTTACCCTGACACCCAAACCACACAGATTCAACAGAGAAAGATGATTACAACTAATTTCTGTTATGACCATAAATATAAAAATTTTCAGTAAAATACTTTCAAACTGAATTAAAAAACACACTAAAAAGATCCATCATGATCAACAAGGCTTCAACCCAGAAATGAGGGACTGTTTCAACATACATAAGTTGATAAATGTAATCTACCATACAAACAAACTGAAAGACAAAAAACACACGATCATCTCTTTAGATGCAGCAAAGGCCTTTGACAAAATCTAACACCTCTTCATGATAAAAATCTGAGAGAAATTAGGGTTACAAGGGACATATCTCAACAAAGGTAGTTTACAGCAAGCCCATAACCAATATCTACTTGAATGGAGAGAGATTCATAGTCATTCCACTTAAATCAGAAACAATTCAAGATTGTCCACTCTCTCCATATCTATTCAAAATAATACTTAAAGTCTTAGTTAGAATAATGACAGCGAGAGGAGATCAAGGGGGATACTAATTGGAAAGAAGTCAAAGTATTTATATTTGTAGATGATATGAGAGTATACATAAGTGACCCAAAACATTCTGCCAGGAAATTCCTACAACTGATAAACACTTTTAGCAAAGTAGCTGGATACAAAGTTATCTCATAAAATCATTAGCTCTTCCAGACACATATGATAAACTGTCCAAGAATAAAATCAGGGAACCAACACCCTTCACAATAACCTCAAATAATATAAAATATCTTGGGTTAACTCTAACTAAGCAAGTGAAAGATGTGTATGATTGAAATGTTAGGTCTTTGAAGAAAGAAATTAAAGAATATTTCGGAAGATGGAAATGAAAGATCTCCCATGTTCATGGACTGGTAGGACTAACATAGTTAAAATGGCCATCCTACCAAAAACAATCTACAGATTCAGTGCAATTGGCGTTAGAATTCCAACACAACTTTGATGCAGGATATTTGACCACACTGTGAATCCCAAGGACATTTTAAATAAAATTAATGTTGTATTAAGGGACAGAGCCAGTTACTAGTTGACAGGGATTAGCCATGGAGGGTACAAAGGACCCAGGAATACAGATGAGGGATGCACAAGGAAGAGCAGGGAGGTATGTAGAGATTATCAGTCTTTTTGCTTTGGGACGAGTGGAGAGATGCATTTCTGGATGGCTCTTCTGGTCAAAAAGGTCAGCTGGTTCTTTTTGGCTTCTCTGATCTAGCAGGTCTTCACCATCACATCTGGCTTCCAAGTCTTTATTGGTAAATAGAATGATAGAGAATTAGTTGAACATTTGGTGGCTGCGGCCAAGTGCTGGCAGGAACGAAATCTAGCCAGGCCATTGCATGAGCAGTGGGGTGCTGACTGCAAAAGGGCACAGATGGACAATTGCTTTTCTTTCTAAGCTGTGTTATCTACTAAAATTCCATTCAAAATTAAAAACAAAAAAAATACAGACCAAAAATCAACTCCTCTGAGGGTAAAAAACTATCTATAGTTCACAATTAACATGTAATTGTATCTGAATTTTCAAAATCAAAATTTTAAACTATTTTAATTTGATCCAATAAAACTATTTCACTAAACATTTCTAGAATCTGATATAAAGGGTGACTTATATATGTGATAATTAGCCAAATAGAAAAGAGATAGGCTGGCTTAATTGCTAGAGATAAATATTATAGCCATTTAGGGACAGATAGAATTTGATTAAGGATATATTTGGAAAAATACTGACTTTATTTCCCCAGGCCACTAAGGTCTGAGAGGCAGTCAAAGCTTTGATAACATTGGAACCTATATTCTATCACTTGTCACTTTGTCTCGCAGATATCATTGCTATTTCAAATTAATTAAATACTTTTGTAAAGTGCATCAAAAACTGTGTAGTAGGGACAATGATTGTAAGTACTGGCAGCCCTATGAATTCTAACAGAAAGCTGAGGCAGAAGATCACTTGAGCACAGCAGTTTGAGACCAGTCTGAACAACACAGCAAGACACCATCTTGAAATAAAGCAAAAAATAACAAATATAATATAGGAGAGGTAGTGCAGTGGAACAGAAAGAAGAAATGTCAAGCCCGTAGGAGAAAGCAGGAAGATATAGCAATGGGTTTAAGAATTAGGAGCCAGGGGCTCTCCATAGATGGCACAGCAGTTAGGGGAACTGGTTGTTCTTCCCAGTGACCAGGTTCATTTTCTAGCACCAACATGGCATGGTGACTCACAACTGTCCGTAACTCGAGTTCCAGGAAATCTGAAACTCTCTCTGGCCTCCATGGGCACCAAGCATGTTCACGGTGCACAGACATACCTGCAGGCAAATACTCATCCACATAAAATAGTAAGAATTTTTCTTTTAATTAAAAAAAAAGAATTGTGGGTCAGGCCATTTTAACAGGTATGTTTCTATCTGAACTGCCAGAGTGTGCAGTCTACACAGCAGGAACTATTTCTCATGTTTCTGGCTACCAAATGGTTCCTGCCGGGGACCTCTTTTTTTCCTTAGCAGATGGTTGTCTTCTAGTGTCCTCATGGAAGAGACAGTCTTCCTTTTCTTATATGGCCATCATTCTCTCTGGATTAGGACCCTATCCTGAAAGCCTCATTTAACCGTACCTCCTGGACCATAACTCTAAATACTCCCTCAGTGAGGACTAAGACCTCACCACTTGTGGGATTGGCAGGTCTCGTGATGTAGGGAATGTACCTGAATCATTTTATTCTTCATCTGGAAAATAGGAGAACAGTGGGAGCTATCCCATGGAGCTGTTCATAGAAGGCTTTGTGGTGCCTTGAGAAGTGCATAGGAAAATGTGGCTATAACCAGCAGAAGTAACTAATGGTAAAATTTGGACTTGCAGATGAGTAAGTCTTCTTCAATTGGAGAAGGGAAGAAACAGTCCTGAAAATAGAATACATGAAGTCCCCAAAGTCAGAACATTCTACTTAATACAATGGTTACATGGGACAATGGGCTATACTAGGTGAAGTTCATTTTCCTTGCAGAATTTCAAGTATTTCTGACACCATTTCCTGCATGGTCTTCTTGGTCTCCAAATCCAGCAAACAAAGAGGCAGCTTTCTTCTTTCAGCTATCAATTCAAAATCATGCAACTGGCTCCAGACTCCATCATGAGATTGGCTGCTCTGAACAAAGACTGGGTCCCTTGTCTTCTTCCTCAGTCTGCTCCCTGCCCCACCCCTCCCCCCACATACTTTTGTTACCAGAGCATCTTTTGTCCTAAATCCTTTGTCTAACAGAATTTCATTACCATTATGATCCCCCAATGTCTGTTTAGCTTTTTCAGGTGGCCTGACCTACTCCCCAGAGTTCCTAGAGGAATAAAACCCAACTAAGACATTCATCAAAAATAAAATTTAGTGAGTGTGGTAGTTTGTTTTCTATTGCTGTGATAAACATCATTACCAAATACAGTTTGAAGGAAGAAATGGTTTATTTAATCTTCCAGGTTTAAGTTCATTATCAAGGGAAGTCAGGATCAAAAGGCCACAGAGGAGTGCTACTTGCTGGCTTGCTCCCCATGGCTTGCTCAGCCTGCTTTCTTATAGCACCCAAGACCACCAGCCCAGGAGTGGCACCGCCCACAGTGCCCTGTACCCTTTCATATAAATGATTAATCAAGAAAATGCACCACAGACTTGCCTTCAGGTCAATCTGATGGAGGCATTCATAACAAACATTCCCTTTTCCTTGATGACTGTGACTTGTATCAAGTTGTCAAAACCTAACCAGCACAGAAGTCTACCCATGTCTGAAATTTGGAGAAGTTACTGTACATGTACTGAGATCCCAGAGGACACAGCCAACACAGTTCAGTGATTTGCTATTAAGATACACTGTATGTGTTTGCTTTCCTGAAGGATTTACCTTCTTAGTATACCTCTGGTTAAGTTAGTGCCCTGCTACAATTTATGAAAACAGCTAACATCTTGAGGAAGAAACCTACCCAGTCTTTGGATTTTTGTTTTGTGATTGCCTTCAAACTTGTGATCCTCCTGTTTCAGTCTCCTGAGTATTGGCCATGTGCCAACATGCCCATTCAGTCCTTGAGTCCATGTCATCCCCACACATCACCTACTTAGAACATGACAGGCGCAGCTACTAGTAGAGGATCTGATGCTAATTCAAATCAGCACTGTCTATACTCTCAGAGTGCAGTCAGGTGGAGAAGGCAATGCAAAGAATAGAGGCAGCTTGGGGAAGGCTTCTCAGAGGGAATTCATGCTATACAGTGACTAATAGGATAAGGAGAACTACTCAAGTAAAAGAATGATAATAAAATAATAAAAGCGATAATAAAATGAGTAAAAAAAATGCAAATGGTGTAGCCATTTGGGTATGACTGAGTTTAACTGACATCTTTCCCTCTCTCTCAATCTCTGTTGTATGGCTTCTTTCCATTAAACCCACATCTCAGCTCCTTTGTTAGAATGATCTTCTTATTTTTCCTTCTATCATCTGTTCTATAGATATTTCCTATATTAAGTTATGAAAATTCCTACAGGTCTAAATGTCTCATAATTCCCTTTGCAGACAATTAGTGACCTAAGACCTTTTACTAGGCTCCATCTCTTGATGAGGACTAATCCTGGACTTCGGGGGAATATTCTAGATACAAACAATAGCAATTGTAAGAACAAGTATGTTTTCTGAGTACTAGGGCAATAAATACTTTAACATGACAGCCTAGAATACACACATATTATTCAGCATTAAATGGTATGGTGCCAGATATATAAATAAACCCATATACACACCACACTGAGGCAGGGGGGTTGTAAGTTCAAGTAGTGCCTGTAGACTTCAGCAAGTTCAACACTGGCTTAGACAACTTTGTGAGACACCTGTTAAAAAGATGTTTTTTTTTTTTTAATTTTGTTTGTTTTCTGTGGGGATTTTGTTGTAATGAACTGCTTGTTCATTTCCTGGCCACCTAGACTTCCAAAACAATCGTACAGAAACTATATTATTTAAATTATTCATTGGCCCATTAGCACTAGCTTCTTATTGGCTAGCTCTTACATATTAATTTAACCCATCTTTATTAAACTGTGCATTGTCACGTGGCAGTGGCTTACCAGCAAAGTTCCCAAAGTCTGTCTCCAGCAGGACTACATGGCTTCTTTCTTGACTCTGTCTCCTTTCTTCCAGCATTCAGTTGAGTTTTCCCCACCTACCTAAGTTCTGCCCTATCAACAGGCCAGTTTCTTATTCACCAATGGTATTCACAGTATACAGAGGGGAATCCCACATCACCTCCCCTTTTCTGTTTAAATCAAAAGGAAGGTTCTAACTTTAACATAGTAAAATTACTATAACAATACAGGTATCAAGCAATAATTACAATTACAATATTTATATCTATTTTATCTTTTATCATAACTAAGGAAAACTATAACTATCAATTCTTCAACTCTATCAAAGACTCCAGAAGGATATAATATTATCTGAGTAAACAGGAAGTGCATTGTAAGCAACGTCCAAAACTCTAGAATTAGCAGAGACTTCTTGCTGCCTGGACAGATATCCATAGTTCTTCAGTACCATTGGGGCATCCATATTCAGCCTACTAGCTCATAGTATCCAGAAGACTTTTCTATAAAGCAGGAAATTTCAAAGACAGTTCTACCTATATTGGCAGTTTGTCAGTCACTTTCTTCTGTGTTCTGCAGAGTGTTTAGCAAACTCTTTCATGAAGCAGGAACCCCAATGGATCGTCTCACTGTTAGGCAAGTCTAGCAGTAATTTTTCTGTGAGTCCTGCATGTTCAGTTCATTAAACAGTCCAGACAAGAGCAGTTTCTTGCCCAAATGGCTAACCAACTCCATAAGGAGCCTCTTTGATGCCCATCTTCCTCTTGAAGTAGATTGGTACTGTCAGGAGCAGACGTGACTCATTGTCATGAAAAACCCTAAGTTATTAAAACATTTAAATGCCATATTCTGTAGCCTTTGAAAGATATGAAGAATGTCTATCTAACTGAAATGTATCTCTATATAGCTAGAAAATCTAACATGACTACAAGCTTTACTATTATAGATGATTATTTATTAACCTATATTTCTTAATTATACATTATATTTTTAAATAAGCTGCACCAACACAATACCTTAATCAAAAACAGAAATATACATATAACAAAATTGACCTTAAATTTGTACCAATAAAGCAAGATCCATGCCAATACAAGGTATCCATCACTATAGCTTATCCCCATTTAAATGTAAACAAACACTTATAAACAATATCTATGATTGTCTGTACTGTTTCTTTAAACAATTTACCTTTTTTTTAAATAAAAAATTAGTTCCTTTTATAACTGTCTATATTCTTTTTCTTCACTCTCCAAAGCCTACATACATTTATCCAACCCATTTAGAGGTCTTTTCCATCTGAGTATGTCTTTATTCTGTATTGATAATTATTTTCGGATCAGGACTGCTTCTTAAAATGCTAAGCATTTCTTAAAAACCTAAGCTGCAGCATTACTAGGGTATATACAGCACCTTCTGCTTGCTCCACCCAGTCCAACATAATGGAAGAGGTTTGTTCACTCCTCTGCAAGCTATACACACTGCCCCAGTTCTAAGTATGCAGCCATATGTTGAGCCATTAAGCAGTTTGTAACATGCTGCTTACAAATTCCATTTAAATGCCTGGTCTTCTGAAAGAGCCAGAGTTCATGCTGGCAGCATGCTCCAGGAAGCTGTAGTTTTCAAAACAGCATGGCTTTTTTCTGCTTTACAGCTGAATCAGGAAAACCTCTCTTAAAGGAGCCATGCCTCTGCTTGCTTCTAGAAAACAGAGCCCGCCCAAGAAAATGCTACTACCAAACCATGCTTAACTCTGTTCTTTTGTGTCTAGAATTCCTTCCCAAACTCTCTAGATTTTAAGTGGATTTTAGTTGGTCACATGGGCACCAGTCTGTTGTAATGAACTGCTTGTTTATTTCCCAGTCACCCAGACTTCTGAAATAATCACACAGAAACTATATCATTTAAATCACTGCTTGGCCCATTAGCTCTAGCTTCTTATTGGCTAGCTCTTACATATGTATTTAACCCATCTCCATTAATCTGTGTATCGCTATGTGGCAGTGGCTTACTGGCAAAGTTCCCAGTGTCTGTCTCCAATGTGCTTCTTTCTTGACTCTGCCTCCTTTCTCCCATCATTCAGTTGAGTTTTCCCCACCTACCTAAGTTCTGCCCTATCAACAGTCAAGGCAGTTTCTTTATTCCCCAGTGGTATTCACAGCATACAGAGGGGAATCCCACATCAGAATTACCCGCCCCCCCCCCATATGCTTGGAATATAGCAGAGACAGAATGCATGGTTAGCATGCTGGTGAGGATAGATAAAACAAACAGCAACATGTTTACAGAAAGATTCCTTGTCCTTGTCCTTAACCTCTTCTTCCTCCTTCTCTTCTTTTTTTGACACAGGGTCTCTGGCTGATATATAACTCACTACACAGATCAGTCTGGCCTTGAAGTCACAGAGATCTGCCTGTTACTGTCTCCAGAATACTAGGATTAAAGACATCTGTTACCACACCTGATCTCAATTATTCTTATTCATATGTGATGAAGCAGGAATTTTATGTTTTATACTTCTAAAGGTGGAAATGCATGAATGAGTCACAAAATTAACAAGTTGGGTCACAGTGAGCACCTTAAATACAAAATCACCTGCTGGAAACAGAATGGAAAGCTATGAAGGTAGTGATATACTGTGGTCAGAGTTTTAAATTTTTACATACTGTTCCTTGAACTTTCTGCTTCTTTCTTTCTTGGATTGTGTGGTTTTTCTTTTTTCATGAAATTATACAGATCAGTGATTATTGTAGGTGTGGTTATGGAGTATGGCTTCAAGTTTTGCTTCTGCTACGCACTACCTGTAATGATCTCCTACAGTTCTGCTTGCCCAGTGGGTAAGATGGGAATAATTACAGAATATACTCAGTTTCAAGGTGTCTAACATCCAGGAAAAATTAGCCATTGTATTTCTTCACTTTTTAAATTTCTTTCAAGTATTAGGTACTTTTTCTGCAATGGTCAAGTGGGACTCTACTCAAGTTGCTAACTAAAACCAAAGGAAGTATAGTGTGTATTGAAGTAAAAGAGACTGGACAGTGGTTGCTAGAGGCAGCAGATATCAAAATGAAAGAATCTCAAGGATAAAGCAACACCCAAAGACTAGAGTGCCTCAGTATTTCCAGTACTGCACCTGGAAGGGGCAGATGTCTATTTCCTTAAAGGTAGCTCTGCCTTCAGGTCTGCCTAATATGAAGACATCCAGTGCTAACTTCTCACTATTCATTTAGACCAAATTCCAGTTCATACAGGAGCTCCACCAACTCTTACTGTGCTTCTATGTGAGTACGTAAAGGTGAATGTATCACACATTAAAGATTTTTAACATTTTCCGTATGTACTTCTTATCTGCTTCCTCAAACTTCTATTTGACTTTCACGTTTCTTTCTCAGTCTTTTGTTTATCACACTTCCTTCTTTCTTGTACAAAGCAACACAGGTTTTTAAAAATATACTTGTAAAGTGCTTGCTGCATAAGTGTAAGGACCCGAGTTCAAATCTTAAGAACCTATGTAAAACTGGGTTTAGTACCTCCAGTCTGAAATCCCAGTGCTCCTATACTGAGATGGAAGTGGAGCTAGGCAAATCTCTGGAAACTCCTGCCAATGTAGAGCACAGCAACAAGCACAAAGAACCTGCCTCGAGAAAGGTGGAAGGCCAGATAGGACCCACAACTGAGGCTGTTTTCTGACCCCTACACATATGCCATAGTACTCATAGGCCAGCATAAACATACATTTGAGCACACATCCCACATACACAACAAATTTGAAGCATTAGGGAAAAATACTGAACAATCAAGTGATTAATGCATATTTTTAGCATGCCCTATACTAGAAATATTTAACACATTTGGCATATAGTATTCCTACTCTTCACCCCCACTCGCCCAGGGGCAGGGTTTCTTTGTGTAACAGCTCTAGCTGTTTTGGAACTAGCTCTGTAGACCAGGTTGACTTTGTGCTCACAGAGATCTGCCTGCCTCTGCCTCCCACGTGCTAGGATTAAAGGCTTGTGCCACCAATGCCCAGGCATATATTTCCATTCTTAAAAGAAAAGTACAATGACATTTACCTGTAGGAGAATCTGAGGCATTAGCTAGAAGATCTCTTTTAAAAATTCCTGTTTGGGCACTGGCACAGGAGACCAAGTGGAAGTCCTAAATATAACACCAGTAGTACAGACATTGAGAGAAACAATTAATAAATGGGACCTCTTGAACCTGAGAAGCTTCTGTAAAGCAAAGGACATGGTTAACAAGACAAAATGGCAGCCTACTGAATGGGAAAAGGTCTTTACCAAACCCACATTGGACAGAGAGTTGATCTCCAAAATATACAAAGAACTCAAGACATTGGTCATCAAAAGAACAAATAATTCAATTAAAAAATGGAGTACAGACCCTAGCAGAGAACTCTCAACAAAGGAATCTAAAATGGATGAAAGACACTTAAAAAAATGCTCAACATCCTTAGCTGTCAGAAAAATGCAAATCCAAACAACTCTGAGATTCCTTCTTACATCTGTAAGAAGGACCAAGATCAAAAACACTGATGGCAACTTATGTTAGAGAGGATGTGAGGTAAAGGCAACACTCCTCCATTGCTGGTGGGAGTACAAACCTGCATAGCCACTTCGAAAATCAGTATGGCGATTTTTCAGAAAATTAAGACCTCAAGACCGAACAATATTACTTTTGGGTATATACCCAAAGGATGCTCAACCATACCACAAGGACATGTGCTCAACTATGTTCATAGTAGCATTATTTATAATAGCCAGAACCTGGAAACATCATAAATGTCCCTTGACTGAAGAATGGATAAAGATGATGTGGTACATTTACACAATGGAGTACTACACAGCAGAAAAAAATGACATCTTGAAATTTTTGGGAAAATGAATGGACCTAGATAACATTATATTGAGTGAGGTAACCCAGACCCAGAAAGTCAAATATCATATGTACTCACTCATAAGTGGCTTTTAGAAATAAAACAAAGAAAAACCTACCTACAATCCTAGAGAACCTAGACAACAATGAGGACCCTAAGAGAAATGCACATGGATTTAATCTACATGGGAAGTAGAAAAAGACAAGATCTTCTGAGTAAATTGGGAGCATGGGGACATTGGGAGAGGGCAGAAGGGGGCGGAGATGAAGGGAGAAAAATTATAGCTCAATAAAAGCAATAAAAAATAAGAAGCAATGGGTCTACGAAAAAAAAATTCGTTTGGAGAAGTGGTATAGAAGACCTGTCAGCATGTGAATAATGAAAAGACAGAATCTTATGGTCATTCTTCATAAAAAATAAATATCACTAGAGATATGTGCAAGTTTTAAAAATGCTAATTTTCTACATTTTTCACAAAATAATGTTAAAATTATGTCCAAAAATTTATCTTATATCATTTGATAAGGATAAAAACATTGCATAATATTTAGCCACACTGATTATGTTCTTTCAAAACTAATTATCTAGGTAGATTTTCCTGGGATCCATTATTGTTTTATTTTATCTTTTGAAGCAGGATCTCTTCGGTCCAGACTGTCCTGGAACTCCACTCTCTCCTGCTTCTGCTTAGGAGCCTATTTTCAAGCAGGTCTTTGCTTACCAGTTCCCAGTCATCACTCCAAAGAGAAGCTTAAACAAACCATTGTTTTAGATTTAAATACACACAGAGGCTGCCCTGAAAAATCCCTGACCTGGCTAAATTATAAAAGTGACCCTCCCTATTTTCAATATGTCCTCTTTCTAGGTGCTAGACAAACAATTTGAACTGCTTTTTTCTTTTTCTTTCTTTCTCCTCTTTTTTGTTTAAATCATAAGATTTACTTTTTTCTGCTTGAAGGAGTATCGTGGGACTCCTAAGAAGCAGGAATTAGTTTTCAGATTCTGTGGTCCACTCTCCGCCGTCACTTTCTTCGCAGCGGTCTTTTAGCCAGAGCTGGACAGCCGTATTTTCGTCACCTAAGGGAAAGCTGGAAAGTTTACTAGGGTCACTACTTGATAAACTTAACAGGTGACTTGTAAAAGGGGACTGCAGTAGGAAGAGGCTGAAGACTCTTTCCGCAGACACGCAGACTGGGAGGGGGGGGCCCCCTCCGCTGCAGCTGACCCCAACGAGCCGGACGCGGAAGGGCGGGGCCAGGGGCGGGGCCTAGCCGGACAAGGGCGGGACATACATAGGCGGGGCTCGCTCTGGTTGGACTGGAGCGGGCGTGGTCTACTCTTGGTGGGCGTGCCCATCTGGGCGCGGGCAGGAGGGGGGGCAGAAGTGGGACTGCGCAAGGGCCCATGGGAGAGTTGCCCCTGTGACCCTGGCGGAGAACCCCTGGGCCTCTGGAGGAGAACAAGTGTCTTTTGCCAAACGTGCACAAGTTTTAGTGACAGGTGAGGGGAGAAAGGCAGTGTCTGCGGAAGGACTACGTAAGAACCCTTCCGTCCGCCCCAAGCCCGGGCGAGAGTCTGAGTTGTTCTCTTGGGTCTCCCCCGTTCCGTGGACCCGGGACCTTCTCGCCTCAGGGGCTGTGTGAAGATGGTGAAGAGTGGCCGCCTAGGCGCGCCGGTCTGCGAAGCCCACGAGCACAAGGCGGCAGGCCGCGTGCGCTTGCGCGCCGCTCTGGGCAGGGCGGGACGGGGCGTCTCCCGCCGCTCGCTGGAGGCGGGGCCTGGGCCGGTGCACAGCGCCCGCGGGCTGACCTCGTTGAACGCCGGCCCGTGACGTCACCCCGCCGTGACGCGTACGCAGTAGGAAAACTGTAAGTTTGCGAGGATTCTGCAGCTGCCTGGCTTGTGGGGCTCGTGGGGCCTGAGGGCTGCTAGCTGTCGCGGTCGCGGTGTTGACCGCGGGCACCGGGAAGCCTCGGGAGACCCGGCAGCCACCGACCGTGTTGCCGGGCTGGTGACCGTCCCAAGTGGGAGCGCACCCTCCTGGGACCGTGGGCTTGTGGAGGCGAGGCCGTTCCTGAGCCCGGCCAGCACCGTTCCCGCTGGCCTATGACAGCTAAGAGCGGGTGATTAAGGCCTGAGAACGGGAAACTGGCGAGGCGCTCCCTAAATTTCGTTGATAAAGAGATTAGTTCCCAGTCTCCATTCTCATTTTGCAGTAGGACTTTCTCGGTCAGCCTGGAATGGAGAGCCCCTTCAAAGACTAGCAGCCCTGTGCCCCTCTTCCTTTGGGATCCTGCAAGTACCCAGGTAGCAGAATGCAACTTACGTGCTGCGTCACCTCCAGCAGGGCTACAGTGCCTTGAGACCCTGTGAGCCTACCCAACCTATGTAGCTCTACACAACGCTTATGAAAATATTCATTCCGAGGAGTGTGGTAGCCCATTTGTATATAAAGCTCTTTCTCGGGGATTTACCTCCTCCACACACCTATCCGACCCGTCTGATCATGACTTTTGAACCTGTAGGTATCTCAGCTATTTTATTGATTTATCAGATCCAGTAACTGGTACCACTATCACAGAGATATTGGCAATATGTTGCCCCCCATCTTTTTCAGAAAACTTTTTAGCAGCTCAGAACTAGTAGGTTATACTCAACGCAGATAAGTAGGGTCAGCTTGTATACTTATATGGTTTAGTCAACTCTTGTCTTAGTGAAGAGTTAGGTACAACATTACAATGTTGTTACACACTTATCTCAAACTCTGGTACAGGAACTTGTCAGGAACTTTGAAGGGAATATACACACCCTAGGATGGATTGAAACAGTAGATCAAGAGGGCCCCATTTCTGTGAATTCAGTGGAGGGTATTAAATCCTTACAAAGGACCCTTTAATCAAAGTAGGGCTTTCCAAAGACAAGTCATCTAAATCTTGGAACTTTTTAAAAATCTGTCTATAAGTGGGAGATGATAGTGTAACTTTTGTTACTTTTACTGGTATCAGATGAGACCATGGAGAGCACAGGCAGCTTTCTAAGTATGGCATGCTATTTGCATCAGCCACCAGTAGTCAGACTTTGAGTCAGAACTAGAAATAGATGGCAAGGGTAAAGACTTGCACGCTAGCAGAGTTCAGTGGAGAACTAGACAGGGAATAGGTACATGAAATTGTTTCACACAGAGAGAGTGCAGTGACATAGAGGTGAGAGGCTGGTGAGGGGACAGTGTGGGGCCCCATCAGGAGCCCAGCTGGTGGGTTTTAAATTCCTTGGGAGGTCAAGACAGGAGGAGTACAAATTCAAGGACTGCATTGGCTGCAGATGGGGTCTAAGCCCAGCCTGGGTAGAAATAGTAGAGCTATGGCCCTGGGTTCATTCTCCACTTGGGAGTGGTGAATGGAGATAGTATAACCATCCGGCCTGGAAAGCTCACCATATGCAAGGCCCAGTTCTAAACACTGAACGCTTTCCAGCTGCCTTTTAAGCAAAGAGAACTAGCTCCATTTTTTATAAATGAGGAAACTGGCATATGTTAGATGCGTACTCAAGCTAAAAGCTTAAGAGACTCAAAGTCTTGCATATTTTACTAAATTTGCATTAGTTTTATTTGGCACTGTTAAAATATTTGCCATTTGAATTTAGGTCATCTGATTTGAGAGGCTGTGTTCCAAATGACTGTTCTGTCTCAGCATAGTAAGAAGTGTTGACATATAACCTTGAAACATCTAATAGACTCTGGTAGGGTCCTGGAGCCTGTGTCAAAGTAGACACTTTATGTGTAAATGTAATGGAAAAGCCACAAGACAGCACCATCATGGGAATGCTGTCTGTTTCCTCATTTACCCCACGGCATATTAACTGTAGAGTCATGGAGTGGTGGAGGGGGCATGAAAATGAGGAGGCAGGAGACTGTTGTTGTGCTGTACCTTGAGAGGGGAGATGGTATGGGACCTTAGACCAAGAGAGGCAATTTTGGAGGTGGCATTAAGAGGTTGAACTCCAATTCTGTTGACAGGACTTACTGATGGGAGCGTGCTGAGGAAAGGGAGGAGTAATAATGTTTCCGGGTTTGGGTGGAAGAAGTAGGTGCTGTTTTCTGAGAAGACAGGTTTAGGAGGAAAATAAAAGTCCAGTTTTACTTTCAGGTTTTAGTTTTGTTAAATATAGTAATGGATGCTAGTAACAATGATACTAATTAGAATGATGTATATATGAACTATGTTCCAGGCAAGGTTTTACATATTTTTACATATATTCATTTAATCCTTAAAACAGTTATATGTGCTAGGAACTTATTGTTCCCCATTTTGCAGATGAGAAAATGGAGGCACAGGGAGCTTCCTTAAGTCATCTTGTAGGGCAAGGCCTCTGACTACTTACCTTATGTCCCTACCCATTGCCATGAGTTAGAAGTGGGATTCACACCCAAAGTGCTCAGACTTTGGAGTCCACATAGGTAACTACCTCATATGGACATGTTGAGTGTATATGCAATGACTGTAGTCAGGGATAGAAACACACATAGTTTTGAAAAGATTGACTGCTTTTGTTCTTTTCTAATCTTTGGTTGATTACAGGAGGTAAGAGAAGGAAGCATACATGGTAGGTTTGTATGTTTGCTGGTTCTTCCTTATTTGATTGGATGTCTGCTGCTAACATTCGTTCTTTTGTCTCTCATTTCCATAGTGTGGGTTCAGGATGAAGTCTCTGTCTCTTTCACATCTGTCTCTAGTTTCATTCCATTGCCTGCCATTCATAGCTGGTAACAGTGACTTTATATGAAGGATATTGGTTAGGTTTAGGGAATTTGGGGGATGAATAAATATGGCTCTCTTTTTGGAGGAGCATAGTATGAGAAAAAAACCTGTGGGAATAGATTTAGAGTAGAACGATGCATAAATATATGCTGATTAGTTGATTCCGGTTTCCCATCTTCTTTTCCCCCTGCCCCACACTTGAGAGATGGGGTGTGAAAAGGGCAAAGGAGCAAAAGAAGGCTTAGACAATTGCCTGATGGGTTGGAAGCTCCCCGAGAGTCCTTTTCAACAAAAGAACTACTCAAAGTCTTGCATATTTTACTAAATTTGCATTA
Source organism: Alexandromys fortis (assembly GCF_014885135.2). NCBI lineage: Eukaryota > Metazoa > Chordata > Mammalia > Rodentia > Cricetidae > Alexandromys > Alexandromys fortis. The sequence continues at coordinate 8,631,079 of NW_026067958.1, read as the reverse complement.
GTTTTATTTGGCACTGATAAAATTTTTACCAAATGAAAAATTCTGATATTTGATTATCTCTGTGGAGTAATGACTTTCCCCAGTTCTACTACCTCAGTGTTGACAGGACTCAGTAGTGAAATAAGGGAACTGGCTTGAAATGTTGCTGCTTGCATAACAGAGGGCAATGGAGGGGCCGTGTTTGAAATACTTAGGCAGGTTTCCACCATTTATAAGTGTCTTCTGCCAAAGTTCCACACATTAGTATTCGACTTTTCTGTTAATCAGCCGCTTAAGATTGATATACATGCACCTTTGGTCTCATCGTTTTGGGCCTGTGTTAGACAGTTTTATGTGGGGAGGAACTTACAGTGGAGGAGATCTGAGTAAGCCCCACCTCCTAAAAGTTCAGCACTGTAGGCTGGCCACCAAACCTTTCACATATAAACCTTTAGTAGACATTTAAGCTCCAAACCATAATGCCTGCTATTTATTTATTCATTTCACTCTTTTCTTTTTTGTTTCAATTAATGCTTTAGCAATGTAATTTCTTTTTAGAGAAATTACTTATTTTATGAGTATGAGTGTTTTATTTGTTATGTATATGCACACAGTATCCAAGGAAGCTGGAAAAGGGCATTGAATATCCCTGAAACTGTAGCTGCAGGTGGTTGTGAGTATCATGTAGATGCTGGAAACCAAACCTAGTTCCTCTGCAAGAGCAGCAGCCAGTGCTTTTAACAGCTGAGCTATATCTTCAGCCCCAAACTTCTTTCATGTTTTATACACTGAATTAGCTACCTCAGTTACATATTTGTTAATTTTTCAAAGACCTTTTCTGTGTGAGTTTTCATATTATTTTTGGCAGCATCTGTAAGATGTGGAGGGCATATATTATCTTTATAATTTGACAGTAAGAAAGTGCTACAGGTCAAATTATTTGTCCTATGTGTTAGAACAGTTTAGTGACAAAAAGCAAAGTGAACTTGGAGTTAAATCTTAATACCTAGAACTGCTTTAAAGTTACCTATTGCTATCAGCCAGTTCACCTTCCTAAGAGTACTGTGAAATGAAGCTATTATTCCTGTCTTATAAAGAAGAAACTGGTTTAAAATAGTCATCTAGCAAGGTCCCTCAACTCTAATGTGTTTCTTTGGCTGTTTCCACTGAGTTAAACTGCCGATGCAGGTATTTCCAAGATATGAACTTGACTACATTGTTATGTTCACTAAATCTATACTTTGACTACATTGGTCTCTTGGCACATAGTCTTACATTGATGTTGCCACTCTAGTCAGTGTTTGCAATCCTCCCAGATTTTATTTGAGTGGGGGTTTTCTGAGTTTTGTTAAACTATATGGTAGTAAGATGTGCTATTTAGACTTTTATTTTTGAGAATACTTAAGTCCAAAGGCAGTCTACAAATACAACTCTGATCTGTATTTGCCTTTAGCTAAATGAGGAAGTCTGTGTGGGAGCAGTCACTTTGCTAGTCTGACTGATTCATGTTTGGGAGGGGACTCCCATTTATGCCTCCTTTGAATCCGAGTCTCTAGTATTCTTGGTAGGGTGGATTCAAATTCAAAAATGAGATAAGAAGACTTATCACTTTCATGTCAATTTGAGGGTATTTCTCTTCGTTTTTTTTCTATGCTGTTCTGATCCACAGATATACTTGACTCGACCACAGACAGAATAATGTATGGAAGCTATTGTACTTTCTTTCTGAAGCAGACATCCCTACTCTAATGAGTAGTTCACATTTGTGAGGTCACAGGAGCTGGTGATAGTTACTTATATCCTAAATTGTAAACGAGTTGATACGTTTGCCCAAATAAATACAGTATAAGACTTTTGATTTTTACAGTTTAATGCTTTAGGGTGGGAATTGAGATAGGGTTTCTCTTTGTAACAGCTCTGGCCCTCAAACTCACAGAAATCCTCCCACCTCTGCAGGGATTAAAGAGTTACATTTTATAAAAACAAAGCTGGACCATTATTTTGTTCGAAGATTATTTGATAGCAGTTGATTATTGGTATAAGTTTTAATGGTCAGATGTTTTAATATTTGTATAATACACCCAAATATGTTTTCTCTTTGCCAGTCTCAGGATTATTTTGTATTTGAGAATTAGGCTGCTTTGTGATGTATTATTTTGAGAAATGTTTTAGTTATTTAAACATCCTGGGAAGGCTGCATTTCTTTTTGTCTACTTCCTTTCTTGAGGGTGTGTGTAGTATCTTGTACCCACCAAAGTCAGTCTTCATAGATGCTCAGTTGCATACAGCTCTAGACAGCTTGCTGGTTTTGCTGTTGTTAGAGATGCGGTTAGAATGGACTGCTTTCAGAAAGGTAGCTAGCTGTCGTTTACCAGTGGCTTAGAAGTTTCATGATTTTATTGCATGATTTTTGCATGGCATGGTCCTTTTAATATCTGTGAATCTTTTTTACCATAATTATTATGTTATAACACTATTTACAATATTCAGCTATTTAATATTTAGCATGTTTCTTCAGGATGAAATGAAAATCTATCTATGACTACTGGAGCTACTATAAAACTTTTTTTTTTCCTGTGTTGATGTTAAAGTAAACTTTCAGGACATTCATTTAGAAATTAGAGAAGGAAAAAAAATAAGGTTTTGATGTAGCTTCTTTGTGCATCTGGGTGCATATGCACAGGACAGAGGACAACCTCGGATATTGTTCCTTAAGCACTGTCCATCTTGGTTTTATTCCCTACCCTTCTCTCTTTCTTTCTTCTTTCTTTCCCTGCATCCTTCTTTCCTATGGAACAGGACAGCTTGCATTTGGTTGCCTCCTTCCACAATATGAATTCTAGGGGATTGAACCAAAGTTTGTTAAGCTTAGTGGCAAGTATTTTTCCTTGAGGAATCATCTTGCTGACTTCCACCTTGTTTTTTTTCAGAAAAGGTTTCTAATCTCTAATTGTCTTGGAGCTGACTGATTCTGTTAGGCTGGCAGGCCAAATGGTCGCGAGGATCCACCTATTTCTGTCTCTTCAACTCTAGGAATTAGGCAAGCCCCACCATTTCTGGCTTTTTTTGACAGGTGTGGTGGGGGTTCTAGTCAATCTAATTTAGATTCTCGTATTCGTGCATCAAAAACCTTAGGGATGCATGGCCATAGGAGGGTTAGGAGAGAGAAAGAAGTTAGAGGGGGTAAGTGGATAAATGACATCAGACCTCTAAAAGGCAGGTGGTTTGAGGTCCATTGGTTGTAGGGCAGTGACTGGTGCTATCAGGATGGAGGTGAGAATTCTTATAGAGTTGTTGTTGGGGAAGGAGGAAACTGAGGGAGTCTAACCTAATGACCTTTCTATAGAAGTGATATAATCTGCTAAGTAAGTCTGGAATTGATTCTTTGGGAAGTAAGAGAAGGAGCTGATTGGAACCCAAGAAAGAATCGAAGAACAGCAGTGAGAACTTACCCAGGTGGGGAGCTGTACATTTGCAGGTCCCCACTCCTTCTGTTTGGGGATTTCTATATCATTGATTTTCAGATTGGCTATGACAGTGTTGGAGATCCTCAGGTAGATGCTCAGGTGTGTAGTAGAGGTACAAGAGAATTTAAGGCCAGAGAGGGGGCAAAGCTGGTCAGTTTCTAGGTTATGTTGGACAAGGCGTGAAACTGGGAACATGGCTAATGCGTGAGGAGAAAATAGAGAAGTAGAGAAAAGAAGTGAGGGCTTAAATTCATTTGTTCTTTGATTCATCCATTAAATATTTATTAAGCATTTATCTCCCAGATACTGCTTTAGATACTGTTGCTACCTACCTAAATGAAAGCAGGGATGGAAGCAGTCTTAGTCGTGATAGAAGACATTAGTTCTGTGGTAAATTGTGTGTGTGTGTGTTTGTGTGTGTATAACAGACATAGATTTTTTCCAGTTTATATACACATGTATGAATGCATGCATGCATGTGTAACACCTGCGTCTGCGTTACCCTCCCGGTACAGTTTGTGCTCCACTGTACTGTACGCGAGCTGGGCAAGGGCCTGGAGACTGAAAGAACACACTAAGAGATCTGGGTCATTTGAAAGGAGATCAGCTGACTGCTGTTTATTCAATCTTGGGAAAATCCTTAGGTACCTAGCTGCTGCACAAGGAATTCCCCCCAGGCAGATGGAAATTGCCACACCCAAGATGGAGTAAACAATGCCCTAAAGCTATCACCAGGCAGGGCAGAGGGAGCACAGGAACAAACAGGATGTTTTAGCTGGCTGACCAGAAACTGTCCTCAAGATGAAACCCTGGAGCAGGGGTAGACCCGGGCCCTACATGTATGCATTTATATAATTCCAAATGGTAAATGATATAAAGAAAAATGAAGAAGGGAAGGGATAAAGTGATATAGATGCTGATTTAAAATAATGTAATTAGAAAAAGGCTCTTGGAAGAAATGACTTCTGAGCAGACACTGGACAGTATTCAGGGGCATAACAGTATGTGGACATCTGCATGGACATTCCAAGGTCAGGAGACAGTACTGAGTCCTGAGAAGCCTTGAAGCAGCCCTGGCACTGGGGAGTGTGTGCAAAGAGGAGAGAGTGGTAATCAGTTAGAGCTGCTGAAGGGATTTAGTATTTTACTGTGCCTTGGGGGAATCATTGGAAGGTTTGGATCAGAAACTGAAGGCTAACACTTGCTGCTTTTTGGAGAAGTGATTGGCAGTGGGGATTAAGGAATGGAGAGAGCTAGAAAGACAAGAGGTGGTAGCCTTCAAAGGAAGCCAACAGAGTTCTTACTCTTGCAGTTGAGTGCTTCTGGGTAAAGCCTGAGCTCCACTGCTCCTTTAAGCAGACACTCCCACCCCACAATGGGCATTCTTCTTTGTGTATAGAGGCCTGACCAAGACCATTGCTTATACCGCACCCTTTCCTGTTTTTTTCTCTGCCCCTTCCCAGCTCCATTATTCATTCTCCCATCTCTTCCTTCACCTTGTCTTTTAGATCTGGTATATATGGGCTTCCTGGCTACAACTTCCTCCAGATCTGTATTATGATTTTTTATCGTTTTCAATTTTCAGGAAATTTTCTCCATAGCTCAGTGCTGGAGTTGCCCTCTGAACCGTGAAGCAGCTCAGAGGGTTGCTCCCAAAGATCTCCATGCCCAAATTCACATTGAACTGAGACACTATCTTTCTTGCAGCTGGACATCCCTGGGGTCACCTCAAGCCACACTCTCCCAGCCTACTTTAACAACACCTTTTTACTCCTTCGGCATGAAGCTTGCCAAAAATGGAGACTACCCTTTAGTTCTCTGTTGCTGAACAGAGCATTCAGAGCACGGGGTGGTGTACCTTTCCAGCAGGACTTTGTCCCACTACCCTTTTCTCACTAAAGTTGTACAATACAAATTAATACAGTTCTAAATACAGAAAAGGGCTCCATCTGTCTTCAGTGTATGGTTGTTTTTTTTTTTTTTTTTTTTTGAGACAGGGTTTTGCTGTAGATTTGGAACCTGTTCTGAAACTAGCTCTTGTAGACCAGACTGGCCTTGAACTCACAGAGATCCACCTGCCTCTGCCTCCTTAGTGCTGGGATTAAAGGCGTGTGCCACCATCATCCAGCTTCTTCAGTGTATTCTTTATTGATCCTGATTAAGTATTTTGCTTATTTTACAATGAAAAAAACCAAGTATAGTTTTGAAAATAGTATAGTATGAAATGCTTTAACTTCCCAGAGTTGGCATTTTCTGGTTTTGTTTTTATATTTAATAGAGCTATTATAACATATTTATATAGCATTAAATAAAGCATGGCCATGATTTATGTTCTGAATCATTAGGCTTCAGACTAAAGAGAAAAATTTAAATAATTCGTTTTATGTGTACTAGTGTCTAGGTCAGAGGACAACTTTCTGAGTCGGGTCTCACCTCCTACTTGTCTTGAGGCAGGGTTTCCTTTCTGGTTTCTGCTGCTATGCTGGCTGCATACTGCAGGCTAGGTGGCCCCCTGGCTGCCAGGGGAGTCTCCTGTCTCCACTTCTCACCTTGAAGTAGGAGTGCTGGGATGACAGGTTTGGTCTCTAGCATAGGTTGCTGTCTGTACTCAAGTTGCTTTTTGCATTGGAGTGGCAAGCAGTTTCCTAACAATTCTGTTCCTATGTAGCTACTTGTGATAAATAAAACCATATAGCCACATAAAACTTATAATTAAAAAGTCATAATGATGTTATTACTAGTAGCTGTCACTGGATCCCACCCAAATTTTGTTACCAATGAATAGCTTGTTGGATGAACAGAATATTATATTTATATAATGGAATATCATTTAACATTGAAAATGATTGAGGTCCTTCTATATGGCTTAACATGGATGAATATTGATACCAGGATAAAACTGTTAACAGATGGAAATGTGGTTATTAAGTTAAAAAGGAAAAAAATCATACCTAGAGGTACACATCTAGGAATTGACTTTTGTTGCTGTAGTAAATATTATGGGAATTAATGGTACTACCTGTAAGAAAGGGATCAGCTTAGTATTAAAAATATACTTTTTTTTTGGCTTGAATTTGAATACTCACTTAAGTGACTATAAACCAGCAATGGGGAAGGGATTTAAAATTTTCACCTCAAAAATATTTTCTAGAGGTAAGTTCAAGAGTAGAGAAATCATTAGAAAATTACCTCCTTCCTTAGTCAGGTATAAATAGTTTTTCTCATCAAAACCCCTTCATATAAACAAACATATTAAGCATCTTCATATTAAGCATCTTCAAAGTGACAGTGTTACAGGCTTTGGGTTAAATGAATCCTTCACACGCAGTATTCGGGAGAGTGCCTACAGCTCAGTGTGGAACTCTGGATAGCATTCCTGAGAACAGCCCAGTGGAGGTTACCCACAAAAGCAGGAAGGGAGCAGTTCTGACAGGAGTGTCTTAGGGAACGCCCTACAGGGAGAAGTTTAGTGTGCCTGACCCACTGAGCAGGAAGAGAGAGATGGGATGCCCTTGGAGAAATAAACAAAATCCATGACTAGGTACTGTCCCCTGGGATTTGGTGCTAGTGGTGAGGGAGAGGGATTGTATTTTCCAAAAGAAACAATAGTTTCCTGTCGTGGTGTAGTTCAGATGGTAGTCTTCTGCTCAGTGTCACAAGATACTAATGGACTGGCTCATGTTAGGTGACTCAGGGTTAATATTTCTTTATAGGATGCATGCTTCAGACCTTAAAAGCTGTCTTACAAGTTTTTATCGGCTTGGACTGTGCTGAGCCTGCTTGCATAAGCACACTTTCTAGGGTTTTTGTTACTTGTGTTAAACATGCTTTTTCTGGTGCTTATGTGACCATGTATTGATTTTTCTGATTTGATATAAATAAGGGATGTTATTTCACAGATGTCATTGAAATTTATTTTTCTTGAGCAAATTTAGAAAACACAGAAGTGTTTTAATAGATTATTGGCTTTCAAAATGTTCTTCAGAGTTAAAGATCCTATCAGTAAGCTATGCTGTGTGTCATGAGTCTGAAAAATGAAACCAATAAGGAAATTGTTAAAAGTAGTGAAATATTGGTATGGCTTCACTGTTAGAGTCAGTGGTGTGTGGAAAGTAAACAATAAAAGTCTAAAATATGATCTTTTACAAAGAGTAGCTGAGCTCAGTAGCTGCTGTAGCAGCAGATACTGTCAGCATCAGAACATCTTGATTTGGGGGCTGAGATATAGCTGAGTCGGTAGAGAGAGTCTCTAGCATGATCCCCATCATGATATAAATGGGGCATGGTGGTATGGTTTATAATCCCATCTTTCAGAACGGGGAGGCAAGAGAACTAGAAGCCCAAGATTATTCTCAGCTACAAAGAGACTTCGAGGCCAGCCTGGTCTAAATGAAACCCTGTCTCAATGATGTTTTTCCTTTTGGAATAAGAATATTTACATATGTGATTTATTTTTTAGGAACCCACTGTTAAGAAGCTTTGGACTTTTAAAGTATTAGGGTTTTTAAAGACTTTGGGGACTTTTAACACTGGACTATATTTTCCATTACAAGATAAACACGAAACCTTGGAGACCAGGAATGTAAGGTTATGATTTAAAAGTGATGTGCTTGTGTGTCAAGTTGGCAATTGGTAGATTGTGATGATTAATTTTAAGTGTCAACTTTCCACAACCTATGAGGAATTATTTAGATCAGATTTGCCTCTAGGAATGTATGCATGTATGTGTGTGTGCATGTCTTGATTTGTTAATGTACTCAGCTTACTCTAGGCATCGTCATTCCCTAGGCTGGATTCTGAGCTGTATAACGGTATAACTGGATTCTGAACTGAGCATAAATAGCAAGCAAGCAAGAATGTGTTTATTCTCTCTTTTCTCTTGAGTGTGTGTAGGTGGATGCTGCCCGGCTAGCTTAGACCCAAAATAATCACACAGAAACTGTATTAATTAAAACACTGCTTGGCCCATTAGCTCTAACTTCTTATTGGCTAACGCTTACATCTTAATTTAACCCATTTCTAGTAATCTGTGCATCACCATGGGGTTCTGGCCTACCAGCACAGTTTTAGCACGTCTGTCTCCAACAGCTCCATGATGTCCCTCTCACTCCGCCCTTCCCATGCTATAGGCCAAGCTAGTTGTTTATTCATTAACCAATTAAAGCAACACATAGACAGAAGGACCTCCCACACCAAATGGGTGTGTGATGTGATTGGTTAGTTGATCTCCTGTCTTAATTTTCCCTAAATAATGGACCATAAACTGGAATTGTAAGTTGGATAAACCCTTCCTTCCCCTAAGTGACTTTTTTCAGGGTATTTCTCCCAGCAACAGAAATGAAATTAGAGCAAGTATATTTGTTTATCTACCTGTAATATCTAGTATAGCTGTGGTTGGGCTGGTTCCCTTTTCTACAACCTTGGATTATGGCTTTTTGTCCTTAGACCCCAATGACCTACAGTTTTAGCTACAGGTATTTTATCTTTGTATCAAAGCCCTCAAAAGTATAAGAAAAGAAGGTATCTCTTTCTTGTCTTCTCTGAAGTGGAGAAGGAACCTTCCAGTTCCTCTTGGAAGGCCTGCCCTGACTGGCCAGACTTCTATCTTATTTCCCTTTTTGAGTGGCAAGGAGTATGAAGTTCTGTGTTTGGCTTAAACTAGTAAAGATTCATGACTCCTTACAAGTCCCAGGGTGATCAGGATTTAGGAGTCTATTGTTCTGATACCTTCAAGGACAAATTTTCCCCACAGGTGCTTAATTTCTTTTGACCTCTTGAGAACCCTCTTCTCTCTTTTTTTTTTTTTGTTTTGTTTTTTAAAAAGAAATAAAGTTTAATTGTGTGTATGTGTGTGGGTATGTGCATGTGAATGTTGGTACTTAGAGATGTCAGAACCTCCTGAAGCTAGAGATAGAGGCAGTTGTGAGCTGCCTGGTAATGGATGCTGGGACCAAACTAAGGTCCTCTACTAGCAGTATATGCTTTTTACAGCAGAGCTGTTTCTTCAGCTCCTTTTTCATTTATTTCTCATAAATCTTTCTGTCTGTCATAATCTTTGATCACCAATCATAATAATGATGATCCTTTGGCAGTTTTTTGTTGTTGATTTTCCTTTTTGCAGTTTCTATTTCATTTGCATGTTATTTCCTTCCTCTGTTTAGGGCTAATTTACTCTTTCTAGATTCTTCATGAGTAGAAGGTTTGGTTATTGACTTGGTAGCTCCTTTTTCATTTTAATTTTAGTTTTAATTTTTTTGTTTGTTTCTTGAGACAGGGCTTCTTTGTGTGGTCCTGGGTGTTCTGGAACTCACTTTGTAATTAGGCTGGCCTCCATCTCAGAGATCTGCCTGCCTACCTCCCAAGTTCTGGAATTAAACACGTGCACCACCACCACCCAGGTGGAAACTTCTTTTTTAAAAATGGGTTTTTATTATAGTTATAATTATCTTTTATGTACTAATTTCTCTAGTAATGTCTCATAAGTGTCTGTTTTGCACATTCAAGGTATTTTTTTATTTTCTTTGTGATTTCTTTTTAACCCATTGGTTATTCAGAAATCTGTTCATTTATTTTTCCTTATTTGTAAAATATTTTCATATTTATTCCTGTAAAGTCTTATAATAATTTTCATTTCCAATCTATTGGATTCATACCCTTGCTTGATTTTAATCTGAGTTAGTAAGGGTTGTTTTGGACCCAGCACAGGATCTGATGTGGGAAGTGTTTCATGTACATTAAAGGTTTATATTTGTTTTCTTTAGGGCTCATATCCTTTTTTCTTAAACTTTATCATTTTCTTTTGAAATTAGTATCTTTTAATGTGACATTTTGATTCATGTGATATTTTAATTGATAATATTTTGAATTTTTTGAATGACTTTTTTGAAGTTTATATATCTATATACTTACTTATATATGTACACCATTCTGTGTGCTTAATCATTTATAGGCTGCATACGTACATGCATATGTAGTACCATGTAAGTGCTACATAAATAGCTATAAATAACTATTCTACTGTGTTTTCTTGTTTGGGGAATAATGATGAAGAAAAGCAGTCTGTACATGTTTATCATAGCTATAGCCTTTCCCCAAATATTTTCACTCTAAGTTGGTTGGAAATAAAGATACAGAATGAGTAGACACAGGACTTACTGATTTACTGTGTACCTTGAAGATTCTTTGATTTGTTCTAAATTTAAGCAAAATAGAATTTCCTTTCTCTATATGTAGTTCCATTTTACCTCCTATTTTGTGCTATTGTTACATATATTAATCACTATATATGAGAAGCTCAACATAATTATAATTTGTATTTTATATAATCTACCTTTGAAGGAACTGAGAGAGAAAAGGAGTATGTGTAAATAAAGATAGTTGTATTAGTTTTTGGTACTTCGTCCTATTCATCCCTGTGGATGTGAGCTGGCCGTAGAGCATTGTCCACACTTGACAGCAAGTACACAACATTGAAGGCTGCACAACTGCAGACATATTTTCTTGCATTACTCTTCGTCATGTAAGAGACATGTTATTTGAGAATCATTTCTGATCATGCACATAGTTACTTTTCATGGTACTTGTTTTTTGTGACTTTGAATTTCTGTTTGGTAGTGTAACTGCTTAACGTTCCATCAGTGTATTTGTGCTCTTTGTCCCCGAGGCCTGCTGCTCCAGTTTGCCTCCCTTTCTGGGAAGAACCTTGCTTGCACCATTGTGTAAGAACTAGGGCAAAGGTGCTGCCTCGCTTCTCCCACAATGACTTTGCTTTCTCTGCTTTTTCAGGGCTGTTGAACGCAAACACATTCTTGACTTGTCTCTCTGGGTGTGGAATAAAGATGGGTGAGAAAGGCTAAGCCATGGGTTCTTTATCTGCTGCACCTAGTGCAACTTTCCCACTAGAGAAAGGTGCTCTGGTCTTCTCAACCTTGCCTGTCCAGAGTCTACAGTGAAGGACTGAGGAGAGAGAGCGCCAGCAGTCTGCCTTCCCAGGGTACAGCTTCATGCAGTCACAGTGCTGAGGGAACACTGCCTGGAGTTTCTGGAGTTACTCAATAGGTTACCAGTAGAAGTATAGGAGAAGAGAGGAGGGAGCAGGTTGTGGTTCAGATCTTGCTGAGACTTTGTGGATTTTCTTGAATGTTTATTCATTTGTTGTATGTCCTTAGAAAAATGTTCAGAGACTTTAAGTGATTGCTTTGAATACATTTTCCCACTTAAATTGTTTATTGTAGAATTCTGTGGCACTCCCTCCTCATTACAGAAACCAGACTCCTAGGTCAATTTGTCTTATTGCCAATTAGTCCACAGATTCCTAATGTTAGGTTACTGTCCTATCTCTTTAGTGTCCATACAGTTTGAAGAACCTGACAGGTTTGACTTTGACACTTGATCCATTCTGAGCTTTGGTTTTTCTGTATTTGTGGTGTTGACGGTCATGCTTCATTGACCTCTGGAGGTCAAATTGGTACCTGTCCCTAAGGGGACTCAGGTGGAAGCTCTTCCTATTAGCAACACTGTGTAGAGTTAAGCAAAGTATAGCAGATCTGAGTTACTTGGTGGACTTGTTACATCACAGATTACAGAGTCCCATGCCCACATTTTGACATATTAAGTTTGAGGTGTGTGTGTGGGGGGTGGGGAGCTGAGAATTCCTGACAAGTAACTAAATGGCATGGAGGCTTCAGGTCTGGCATATTGTGGTCTTAGCTGACATTTGTGTTTGCTCTATACACTCATTCATTTGAGTCTTTAATTATTTCACGTTGTCATTTAGCAGTTGGGATATTTTATAGACACTTGCCCTTGTCTACTGTTGGGTACCCAGTGATATAGCTCACAGAGGTAGGATACATTCTTGACCTTTCTCTCTCTTTGTTGTACTGATGTTAGGATAATGAACTGGATCCCTAGTATGTGAGTTGGGAGAACTAGCAAAGAGATAAACAGATAAATGGAATGGGAGTATGAGTAGCTCACATGATTGTAAGAGGAGCTGGCTGGCTAGAAACCGAGACAGGGTGTGTATATGTTACAGTCTTGAGAAAGATTCTTCAAAAAATACAAGTCTTTTCTAATAAGGCCTCTACCTGGGTAGATAGATATTATGGAAGGTGATCTGTATAATTCAAAGTTAACTAATGGTAAATATTAGTCATGTCCACAGGAGACCCTTCTGCAGCATCTGAACATCAAATCCCAGATAAATTGATATGTAAGATTAACTATTGTATCCAGGTTAATAATTTATTTTTCAAATTGAGATAGTATAGAGAATAAAAAATAATAAGATATAGTATTATAAATTATAAATAAATAGAATTATGTATTATAAAAATTTAATACTTCACTAAAAATTGTTTTTCAGTCAAAAATATTGATGAAACTGTCTAATAATCCTATCTCCATTTTGAATGCCAATTCTAAATGTATATTAAGTTATTTGGTCTTTGGACCTGATTAATTTTGGTGTGTGATGTTTTTACTTATTTCCAAGATTTTCTTTTATAATAAAATTTTAAAAAGACCTTATCTTAAAAGCAAGTTTATTCTATAAGTACTAATATATGTGTTCATTAAAGCCAAATAAAAACTATTTTGTTAATTTTTCTAACAGACAAAAAATATAAGTGCCTTTATCATAAAAATTGGCATGTATCATTCAGTTTCTTTTTCTCTTTGAGATCAAGCCTCAATGTGCAGCTCAGGCTGGCTTCAAAGTTATCATCTTCTTCTTACCTCGGCCTCACAAGTGCTGGGTTGTGGTATATATCACCATGCCCAGATCATTAGTTTCTTAATCTTAAATGTGAATATTTACATATTAAAATAATGCATTTAAAAAATTGGTTGTATTATTTATTATTCCATAAAACACGAGTGTTTCCAAATTGTATTTTAGGGTTACTAAATTTGAAATTGATGATTTTTTTAAATTTTTCCCCTGTAAATTGAATTTTACATATTTAAAATATAATTTCAGATTTTTTTATGTACTGAGGTACCTGCTAAATTCAAAACTAATTCTGAATAACTGATATTATAATAAACTGAGATTTTTAAAACACTTAAATATGTAAATATTTCAGGCTATATACCTTTACAGGTATTGTTCTTTCTATTCTGTGCAGTATTTTTATTTAACAAAATTTTTAGAAAACAAAGCTTGTCACATAAGTTATATCTCTTTTAGAAGTCTTGAAAATGTTACTAAATTTCCATGCTGCTGTTCTGAAGATATTCCTAGGTTCATTTTTATCCTGCTACATTATAAAAAGTTACTTGAATAAAGTAGCTGCCCTCTAAAAGCTGAATATTGACTATCAAAAAGACACAGACAGCCTGTATGGATGTGGGATCAAGGTGCAGACAGAATGATCTCAGGAAGACCTCTTCCTCAGTGTAGAGGCTTGGTCTTAGGAGAGAGGGAGAAAGAAAGGGGTAGGGGAGAGAGAAATGAGTCTAAATATGGACTCACATAAGTGACCTACCAGTTCCCTGCCTATAAAGGCCATCACAATGGGAGTTAGCACTTCGGCAAAAGAATTTGAGGGAGACAAACAAACATTAACCTGTGTTTCCAGCTGACTTAATTTCCAAAATGAAGCCGAGATTTAGATTATGTGGTTATTAGAAGTTGTCATTGCTCTTAATGGTTTTACAGAGTGACTCTTAAAGATTCAAAGAAGGCTTGAGAAATTCCTAGTAAACAAGATCATTTGTTGTACAAGGGCAAGGACCTGAGTTCAAACCCCAGTACTCCCTTAAAAAGCTAGACATGAGCTCACTTGCCTGTGGTTTTAGTGTTACAGGGAGGAGACAAAGGATTCTGAAAGCTCACTGAACAGCCAGCCTAACCAAATTGGAGAGATTCAGGTTCAGTGTGGGGTGGGGGGCTGTCTCAAAGAAATACTTGGGTGCTTGAATACATATGCATCCCCCACTTTCAATTTTAGTGAAATGAAAGCAAGTCCTGCTATGATGAAGTGAGTATTTTCGATTGAGTCATCATCAAAAGTACTATTTGAGCATCATTGTCAGTGCCTATAAAGTTTTGATTGCGTTCACACACTTTTGTGCATTCAGTTGTAACATACAGTTTGCTTCCATTTTGACTGGTGCTGGTATATTACAGTTTATATGGACAAAATTATGGGTTATTTGTGAACCAAGTCCATGTTTGTTTCTGCTCTGTAATTGTAGTTTAGTCAGAACATTTTTTTTATTATGATACCACTCCCCGCTAGTGTTTATTTTGCTATTACCATGAAAATGAAGACAGTTGATTTTATTATTTACAGATTTACTTTGTGAACCTTTGTATTACTAAAATTTATTAATAATTTTGAAATCCTTTTGAAAGCATGGAGTTTGGATTTTGGATTGCTTGCTGAATATACTTCCAGTGGAACACATACCTTCTTCCTTAGGCTGTACTGTAAACTACTGATGGTTTATTCAGTGTTATGTTTCTGTGTTTTAGGCATGTTAGTGATTTTGCTATTTCAAATGACTATCAGATATAGAGCTAAAGTGTTGTATAGTGTTTCTAAATGGAAGAAGGCTGGGATGTGCCTTAACAGAGAAAGCACGTGTGCTAGGTAGGCTTCATTCAGACTTAAGTTACAGCTTTGTTGATCTTGTTAAATAAGGCATATAAAAATAAAAATACAAAACAACAGTGGTAAGTTTGATCAGCTATTGTAAAGGTGCCATAGCTTCCCAGGAACATAACCCTGTAACTTCTAAATCAGTGCTTCTCAACCTTCCTAATGCTGCCACCCTTTAGTGCAGTTCCTCATGTTATGGTGACCCCCCCCCCCAGATCATAAAATTATCTTATTGTTACCTCATAACTGTGATTTTGCTGCTGTTATAAATTAATGTAAATGTCTGATATGCAGGAGATCTGATATTTGACCTCCAGATTGGTCATGATCCACAGGTTGAGAACCACTCCTCTAAAATCAATAGTGAATCACTAATTCAGGGTACATGGTAGCTTTTAAAAGCTTGACTCCTTGTGACGAGTAAAAACTGGTTATTGTTTTATATTTGTTGTTGGAATTGTTTTTAGCTGAATGTTAGTAAACAAGCACGGGAAATGGAGTATTTCATGTTTTCAGGGTGAACTTCTGGAAGCTTTACTTTGATTTCATGAACTAAATGAAGCAGTCAAACCATTATTGTTATTAACTGATTTTTTCCATTTGAAATATCTGATACTGATGGAAAGCACTCATCATTGAATTTTGAATTTCTGTCTATGGAGCCAGGAAAGTAGCATCACTATACTTTGTGTAATAAGATGATGTAAACAAGAGCAGAGTAGATTCGTCCAAAGCTGACTTGATCTGGATGGAGTTATGCTTTATTTAGTATTGTGTAAAACACCTCTCTGCTTTTGTTACTTTCAAGTCTTTTTCAAGCTTATCATAAAGCAGTGCAGCGGCACGGGGTCTCCCTCTTCTGCAAGAGTACTGAGTTCTGTCTGAGAGTGCTCTTGCAGTTGTGATCCTGTCAGTTGTGATCCAGAAATGTGGACTATTGCTAATATGTTTTAGATGTGATTGCATATTGGGAAGTGAGTCTTCTACATGGCTCTATGGAGCCATGGCCAACTCTGAAAGTATATAAATAAGTTCTGACTAACTTAATGCAAGTATATTAAAAAAAAAAAAACTCACAAGTGCAGTACTAGGTAGGACACTCCAACAGTGGGAATAAGTTAGGACCATCTCAGGCAAACTAACACATTCAAATACTATCAGGCATGTATATTTTCAGAAGCTTTTGGAGCCTGCCTGTGAGTTGTTGAACACATGTAATCCCAGCAGTGGGGCACTAAGGCAGGAGAACTGAAGAGTTTGAGATTAGCAGAGCCCTGTCTGAGTATAGTCAAATAGTCCCAACACCAAGCCATTGGTTACTGTTTCCCACTATGAAGTCTCTGCCCTTGGTGTGAATTGCTTGTGACTGTTAGTAACCTTCACAGTGTTACACATATGGAAAAGAATGTGAGGCATCCTCCTTTGCCAGTTTTATTCATTGTGACATTCCTTTTCATCTGGAACATTTTCTGTTCATCTTAAAACATTCAATAAATGTTATATTCTATTCATTTCAAAGTAAAAATATGCATTAGTAATAAGCAATTATTTTCTCTTAAATTAGCCCTTTTGTTTTCTTACTATAAATATCACACAGTAATTAAAAGTGAAAGTGGAAAATGAAAGTAGTTTTATGTGTACTTGATAAAAGTATATTATCTGAATGAGTATAATTTAAATTTATATTATATTACAGAGTTAATTTAAAATTTACTATTTATCTTATGAGGATAAAAGCCTCAGAAAAATAGGCTAGTGAGAGCTTTTTTTGGTAGAGATATTCTTGGTACATTAAGTGATTTGGTATTCACTTCCTAAATATAACCCCAGCAGCACAGACACCGAGACAAACAATCAATAAATGGGACCTATTTAAACTGAAAAGCTTCTGTAAAGCAAAGGACATGGTCAACAAGACAAAACAATAACCTACAGAATGGGAAAAGATCTTTACTAACCCCACATCAGACAGAGGTCTGATCTCCAAAATACACAAAGAACTCAAGAAATTCATCATCAAAAGACAAGATAATCCAATAAAAAAAAAAGGAGTACAGAGCTAAACAGAGAACTGTCAACAGAGGAATCTAAAATGGCTGAAAGACACTTAAGGAAATGTTTTACATCCTTAGTCATCAGAGAAATGCAAATCAAAACAACTCTGAGATTCCAGCTTACACCTGTAAGAATGGCCAAGATCAAAAACACTGATGACAACTTATACTTTAGAGGTTTTCGGTTAAAGGGAACACTCCTCCATTGCTGGTGGGAATACAAGCTGATACAGCCCCTTTGGATGTCAGTGTGGCGATTTCTCAGAAAGTTAGGAAACAACCTTTCTCAAGACCCAACAATACCACTTTTGGGTATATATCCAAAGGAAGCTTAATCGTACCACAAAGACATGTGCTCAACTATGTTCAGAGCAGCATTGTTTGTCATAGCCAGAACCTGAAAACAACCTAAATGCCCTTCGACTGAAAAATGGATAAGGTAAATGTGGTACATTTACACAATGTAGTACTACACAGCAGAAAAAAATAATGACATTTCAAATTTTGCAGGCAAATGGATGGCGCTAGAAAACATCATTTTGAGTGAGGTAACTCAGATATAGAAAGTAGTTTTTAAACATAAAACAAAGAAACCCACCCCACAAATCACAATCCCAGAGAACCTAGACAACAATAAGGACCCTAAGAGAGACATACATAGATCTAATCTACATGGGAAGTAGAACAAGACAAGATCTCCTGAGTAAATTGGGAGCACTGGGACCTTGGGAGAGGGTTGAAGGGGAGGGGAGATGTCTCTGTCAATTCTAGAGTTTTGGAAGTTGCTTAACAATGCACTTCCTGTTTACTTATGTAATATATCCTTCTGGAGTCTTTGATGGAGTTGAAGAATAGATAGTTATAGTTTTCTTTAGTTATAATAAAAGATAAAGTAGATATAAATATTGTAACTATAATTTTTACTTGATACCTGTTTTGTTATATCTAATTTTACTATGTTAAAGTTAAAACTTTTCTTTTTATATAAACACAGAAAGGGAAATTGTGTAGGAAGTCCTTCTGTGTATGTGTTGCTTTTATTAGTTAATGAGTAAAGAAGCTGCTTTCTGCCAATGGCTTAACAGAATATAGCCAGTAGGCAGAATCAGGAGGTGCCATATAGCCCCACCAGAGACAGATGCCCGACGGATCTTTACCTGTTAAGCCACAGCCACGTGGCAATACACAGATTGATGGAGATGGGTTAGTTTAGGATATAAAAATTAGCTAGAAATATGTTTAAACTATTGGCCAAACAGTATTGCAAATAATATAATTTCTCAATAGTTATTTTGAGTCTGGGCGGCTGGGAAACACACAAGGGGCCTCCTACTTCATTCCTTCTTATTAATTTTAATCCCTTTCCCCTTCCCACCAAACCCCTTCATCCTAACTGATGGTGCTCCCATTTTCATGTCACTTTCATTTTGTTTGTGGCCTGCTGCATGCTAGGGTTTTCTGCTTGTATATGGACAGGGTCTTGTACGACCAAGGGTGGACTCAGACTCACAGTTCTTCTGCATCAGCTTCCTGGGTGCTGTAGTTACTACTGTGTGTCAGTATGCCAGCAAGAATACTTAAATTCTTGTTTCCAGGACTGGAGTGCCTTGGTGTTCTTATAGAGGACCTGGGTTTGGTTCCCAGCACCCACATCAGGCAGCTCACAACTGCTTAAATCCAGTAGCAAGGGTTTAATGCTGTCTTCTGGCTGCTGTGGCCACGTGTGTCTACATGTGTGCACTTGGTGCTCATTCAGATGAACAAGAAACACAACTAAACACAAGTAAAAAAAATTTTTTTAATTCTTGTTTCCATTGTGTTTGAGGTTTTTTTTTAAATTATTATTTTAAGTTTTAGCTTTGCTTAATGCAGTTTAAAATTTTTAATTTAAAAGGCAAGAATCATATGAGGTTGGGATTGTTCTTAGCATGTTTAAGGCCCTGGACTGCATCTATCCCTGTGCCAAAAAGTAAAACTGAATGAAAAAAAGGAGGATCAGATGACTGCCTTTTAATTTTTCTAAATGTTTAAGAATTTTACTTTTTGTTTTTCCTTGATATGATCTGAGGTTTTAATCACAGAGAGTTATTACATTGTAATTTTGATAATTATTTTTTTCATTGCTTTTTCTATGGGCATAAAGATTATGAAACTCTAATGTTGTTACAATTTTAAATAAATTTCTAGTTTTTCCAAATAGATGTTAAAATAAGCTTTAAGAAAGTTGATAAAAATGTATTCTTGTCCCTTACTAGTCCTCAGTATTTTCTTAATCTGTTCCTGTATTATACCTTCAAAAGATCATTGTTTTCCTTTTTTATTGACCACCTTCATGCTGTTTCTTTTCACATTAGACTAGAAAAATAAGTAGAAAAAGATTTGGAATTAAAAGTTTGCATTTGATATTTTCTATAGTGAAGTATTAGGTCTAGAATGTGTTTTGGGTTGTCAGAATGATGGGAGTGGATTATATGAGAAGGAGTATCAGTTACTTCATAAGTCTGTGGACTTGTCTCTGGGGTGTCTCTGCTATATATCAAGGGTGATACTGGCAGCTTATGCCCAGCTTATGTCCATGTCTGAACCCTAGAAGGCCCACTCCTGACTGCTCTTAGGGAGATAATTTGTGCTTTGGTGACCTGATTTGTCCCTGCTTTATGGGCCTAGATGATCTGTAGGAAAAGGAATGGGATGAAAAGTCAGCTGTGACCTGGAGCAAGGAGGAAAGTTAGAATTTTAAAAAGTGGTACCAATATAATGCAGCCAAGTTAAGAAGTTAGGAAGAGCCTAAGAGAAGAGAGTTTTCATTACAGCAACCTTCAGGACATTCAGATTGTTAGAGTGATTTTAAGTAAACATCTTTTGGCTTTTTTTTTTTTTTAATCAAGTCTTATTTGACTTTCTGTGTGTGGCTTATCGAATGTACACAACTTAAAGGGAAAAGGTAATCTTTTTATATAGAACTATTTTGATTTATGGTTTCCTGGACTTTGAAACCCTCCTCTTCCTTGATTAAATGTGTCCAGTGGTTTTAAAACTTCATAAAATTGTGGGTCTGACCCTTTCTGGTACAAGCAGGTATAGAGAGCCACTACGAAGATTGTTGAGCATGTGTGACAACTGTGAATGGCATGGCTAAGAGAGTGAGGTTAGAAACTGAGATCATCAACAAGCAAATATATTTTGTTAAAATACAAGACTGAGACTAATAATGAAACCAAAAGTGTATAAGATACTTCCTTTTAAAAAGATAAAATGCTTTTTAAAAAAAAAAGAATTATAGATCAGACCAAAGTTCCCTTGCATGACCCTTTTATCTTCCCAAGATCATTTTGTCGTTTATTCTTTCAAATCATGTAACACCTGTACACACAGGCACACACAGAGCACACGGAATAGCAGTTTTGTTTTAATAAACTGTGTCAGTTGCTGCTTCATTTAATAAGACCGTTTGTCCTGTTTTGATTTTCCTACTCTAGATATCACTAGTAGCAAGTAGCATCTGGTATCTACTGCATGGTGGTCCCTATGTATTAAGGCAAGACATTTAGCTTTCTTCATAAAGTTTAGTCTTAGAAGCTGCATAAAAACCTTGAGATAACTCATCTACAGAGAGAGTTCCAGGATAGGCTCCAAAGTTATACACAGAAATCCTGCCTTGAAAAAGAAACAACAAACAAAATACCAACATCAACAAAAACAAACAAAAACACCAACAAAACCAAAAAACCTCAAGCTGTACAATTCCACCTTCATCTTCCTTTTCCTTTATAATACTACATTAGTAATGCTGGAAACTTTGCATCTTAAGACTAAAATTTTAGAATTTTTTTTTATAAAGTGACATGAAAGCAGAAAGGAAGCTTAAGGGGTTGAGTGTGGATCTGGGATGGGGAAAGGAATAAATAAAATATTTTCTTTGGAATGCTATAATGAAACCTAATATTGCATGTTCTAATTAAAGTTTTCTTTTTTAGATGCCTTTTAGAAGTTGGTAACAGGCCGGGCGGTGGTGGCACATGCCTTTAATCCCAGCACTTTGGGAGGTAGAGGCAGGTGGATCTCTGTGAGTTTGAGCCAGTCTGGTCTACAAGAGCTAGTTCCAGGACAGGCTCCAAAGCAACACAGAGAAACCCTGTCTCGAAAAACCAAAAAAAAAAAAAAAAAAAAAAAAAAAAAAAAAAAAAAAAAAAAAAAAGTTGATAAGAAGAGAGTTTTTTGTTACTTGTATATTACTGGCCTTTATCAGCTTCCATGGAGTCCAGTGTATGTGATGCCAGAGGCTGGAGACAGGAAGGCTGTGATTCAGGAATGAGGTGGCTGCATACCTCATTCTGGGGAGGGATGCAACCCTGGACATTTCCTCAGTAGAGGATAGCTTAGAAGCCTGTGCCTCTGATGGTAGCCTTATTTCAGAGACAGTTGTAGTAAACATAAAGCTAGTTTGAAGGATGTTTGTTTCTGAAGGTGCCTTTGTTGTGGGACTTAGTCATACTGGTGTAAAGAGAGAAATATTGCTGCAGAGGGATCTCAGAATTGTTCTAGGAACTGTTGGGAGAGAGTGGTATTAGGTAGACAAAAAAGTGCTTATATGTACCTGGTTTGGGGGAGTTTGGCTGAGGAAATTTTAACATTCCATGATAAACATTTTTAGTGAGTGGGCTAGCTGTCAGAAATGTCTAACTCCTCTCTGTTGTTTAACCAACGACAGACTTGAAAAAGACTTGTTATACTGCTTTAACCAAGTATAGTAGTAGTCATCTTATACTGTGACGGGGTTGAGATTTCATGGATGCATTGCTAAGAGTGCTGAAGCAATTCAGCACGCAGGGAAAGCATGAGCGCCATTGGCTTGGTTGTGTTTTTGGAATCACATGTCTGAGAGCCATCACTAAAGAAATTGACAATTCTTTAAAGCAACTGAGAAGCCTGCCATTTCTACCTCACTTGCTACTTTCAGTCTCACTGTGCCATTTATTGTGTGAAAAAGTATGGATGTAAGTAATTAGAAAAATCGAAACAAAACTGTGGGCCTTGAAGAAGGCTCTGTGCTGTGAAAGGGTCCTTTGGTTTTAATCTTGATTCTTCTGGATAGTTCTTGCGACTCTCCTTGGTGGTTTGCTTTGTCATCTCCATATTCACTTTCAGGTTTGGTTTGGTTTGCATGATTTTCATAGGAGACCATCTATCCTAAAGTTAAACCAGTGGGGAAAGTGAGATTTCTTCCAGAGGGACCTGTGGAGTTCCATTTGATATTTAAGCATATCCATTTGGAAAGAGCCTTTCCCCCCTTTGTTTTGTTGCCCCCACCATCTGAAGAATGTGTGTGTGTGTGTGCATGTTATGTTTAATTAGTATCTTTCAGTTGCATCTGTTCATTTAAACTGAGCACTTCCTCTTTGCCAAAAGCAGATACATTAGCAAGAAATCCCAACCAGGATCTTGTAATGATACCTAAGACCTGCACAGTCTCATCTGCTTTCTCAAATTAGCTAGAAATGTTTCACAACTTTTTTTTTTAGCTATGCTAGTCTTTAAAATGGTTTATAATCAATGGAATTGCCAAGCTTCTGGCTTAGAATATTGAAGAAACTTTTACATAGAGTAGATAAAGGATGGAATAAAATTGTCTGATTGGGTCTCTTATTATTTATTATGGAAAGAATGCTCTCCCTGAAGATTGAGTGGGAACAAGATGTTTAACTGTCAGCCAGGGTGGAGGCCTATTTGTTGGTTAGCTTTCAGGTTCCATGTTCCCCCACTTGTGATGAGCCTGCCAGCTATCCCATCCCTGCCTTCCCACCCACTCTTCTCATTTCTCTTGGATAAGGCAGTGATACAGCGCATATGTGGCAGTAAGAATTAGAAGCCAATGTCTGTTTTCTAGAGCAGCACCATGTCATCATGTCATTGTAGATTTATGCTTTACTCTCATGTGTGCGGATAAAATGCCTCCTTCTCTTTCCTGTCCACTCTGATCCTGGCTTGTGTATATTCAAGCAGTAGGACTCCATTATCACAGGCAATAGGAAGAAGCTCAAAGATAGAAAAGGGTTACTGTTCACATTTCCTGTGCAGCTCCCTCTGATCTTCCTGAGCTGTAATTCCTTCATGATGTTAAACGTTCCCAGGCTCCTTTAACCTTCTTGCCTGCTTGTACTGGCCAAGTTTGTCCCAGGTGATTATGTAGGCGAGCAACCTCCTGTTTCAAGAGCAGCAATTGCTTTCTCCATGAGATGGGCCACGCTCCCTGCTTTGCAGTTCCAGAAAGAAGCATTTGATTTAAACAACAGAACAGTAACATACTAGTTTTTAAAATTGGTATCTAACAACTGTTTGTTGTCAGAGTGGTTCAGCCTGTCTTGATCCAGAATCTTTATGTTTGAATGCAAACACATTGTCTTTTAGAGTCGACGTTCTTCCTCCTAAAGCCACCCTAGAGAAATGGGTTTCAATTGAAAGGAGCACATTTTGACCTTTCCATCACATTTTTAGCCAGTTATCCAGTCAGTCAGCGGAAGTTGCATCAGATACGAAGTGGCAACACTCCTAATTTTTGACAGTTCAGAAAATCAGGTACTCCCTTCCGTCTTTCTAGTTTTAAGAGTATACAGCAGCCCATTTTGATTCCATGTATAAATACATGTACTTCTGTGACTGGAAAATGTTTTCTATCTTTGCCTTTCTCTGTTAAGCTTTAGAAGAAATTTAATGCCATGAAGTCTAAATATGTCCTCAGTACAGCACACACCTGTGACCTTTCTGCTCCATCTCCGCTTTCACTAGGACATAGCTCTCTTCGCATATTGGCTCCCACTGCTGATAGCAGACCTTTCTTCTCTTTTAACATCTTGGAGCCAAAGGACCTGGGGACAGAAGTTAAAGCAAAGGAATTTCTAGAATGATGTCAGTTTGTTGTCACTTTGGCAAAATAATCTGTTTACAATGTGATAAACTGTTTGCAATGCAATCTACCCACAAGTGATGCAGTTTTATGTGGATGTGGGTGGATAAGTCCTTAGATTTATTATGTTTGGATCTTGTAGGAGTCAACAAGCATGCTTGATGTTTCTCATTTGTCTTTAGTTCTGTGGTATAATATAAAGCTGTTACATAATAGATATTAGTAACAGGGTTTTTGAATGGATGATACTGTAAATTGCTTTTTGTAGATTCTTTTTTTGTTTTTGTTTTTCAAGACAGGGTTTCTCTGTAGCCTTAGAACTTGTCCTGGAACTCACTCTGTAGACCAGGCTGGCATCGAACTCACAGAGATCCACCTGCTTCTGCTTCTCCAGTGCTGGGGTGAAAGGTGTGCACCACCATTGCCAGGTGCTTTTTGTAGATTTTTGACCCATATGTGCATATTTGTGTATAGTTTTATATCCGCTGCCCTCACCCTTTGTTAGCTTCAGATGGTAGACACTGCCCAGAATCCTTTTGCCATGAAAACAGTTAATTTTGTCTCAACAATCTGCACCCAAAGTTGTTAGGTGGTCTGTAGTTTGCTGGCCTAGTCAGGATACTGCTCTCTCTACCACAGAAAACAAAACGAAACAAGGATGTAGTGAACAGTTACTTCAGATACAGCCTATGAATGTTTCCCAAGCTATGAACAAATTCACCGTTTTCACAACAAAAGCACAAATTTCTCCCAAGGATGAACTGTTTCTAGGGAAAGTACTAAAGAGCAATACCAGTAAGCCAGCAGGCATTGTCTGAACACGAATGTGAGCACTGTGCCTCCCAGTGTGGTCTCCCAAGAGTGTGAGAAATCTTACTCCTCCATCTAAGGTTCCTTAGACCTTTCAGTAGGTAGTCCAGTCTAAAGGTGATTCACCTAAAGTAAATCAGGGATGATTGCGTGCAGAGTGGGAGACCGAGGGGAGGCAAGTCTTTTGGACTGGGGGGAAGGAGTGGTGAAGGATGTGTAGAAGTGCGAGTATGACATTGACAAACAGTTGTGGTCTAGTTGTAAAGAAGCGGGAGGCCTTGATCAGCACGTGCCCGCTCCCTGCTAGACTTCTCTCCATTTCCACTCATTTGCTCTTCTCTGCCCATGACATGGCTCCTTTAGCTACCTTAGGGTGGGCTCAATAGAAAATCCGTCTCACATTCTCCTTCCTAGTTTAACATTGCCGCAGAAAGCTAGGAAGAAATATTGGGAAGTAGAATTTATGATTACATAATGGTCCATCTAACCTCACTAGCAAGATCAACTGAGTGATGTCTTGATTTGAATTTGAACATAAAAAGAAGTATTTCCAGATTCACTACTTTTGCATATATATGGAGCTGAAGTCATTATAAATGTAATTCCCTGTGAATTTTATTCACTTCTGATTCTTTTATAATAAGCAATTCTTGTATTAATGTCACTAAATATTTAGCTGTACTTTTTTGCTTTTGTAAAACAAATTTAATTTTTTCTCTTGAAACCCTTGATTGTATTTACTTGAAGAAAGCAAACATACCCAGTACATTTATTTAATTTTAGCATCAGTCTTTGCAAATGGATGCTTCCATTACTTGGTCACAGGGACAGCAGCACAGAGACCACACCTGGCTCTCAGCACTAACATACTCAGACCATCTACTGCTTTGGTTTCTAGGTCTGCTGCCAGGAGCAAGTTTACACAGCCTGTGCCTGCTTCTGGATATGCCCATTGTCCAATGCATGTGTTGCTGCCAGTGAGATATGAGCCATTTAACTTCCCACACTGTTTTGTAATGATCTGGAGTCTTTCAAGATGTCAGTTTGTATTCTGTGATTAAAGGGTTTGTTGGCTAATTTTAGGGGATTTGAAAGTAATCATAGTGTGATTTTTTTTATAGCCCAGATTTCCTGCATTCGAGCTTGGACACACCCATTCTATCCTTCTAATTTCTTTTCTGTCTTCTTTAGAAATGCTTATTAAAAATCTCACGCAGAGCAGGTTTTGAAGTGTCTCACATACACTGCACATGTTTGCATGTATACCCAGTGTCACTGAAGCTTGTTGTCATATTGCTCTCAATGGTAGCGTTAACCCAACATATGAAAAGTTATCCCCACGGGAACAGAGGGGCAGGCTGAGGTGGTAGGAGACAGTAGAGAGATAGGTTTTTTTTTGTTTGTTTGTTTGTTTTGTTTTGTTTTACTGTTTCTATATGTTTTTTCCTTTAAACTCCTTTTGTGACCTTAAGATTAAAAAGTAAAAGAAAAATCTTACTTTTAAAGATTACTTACTTAAAACTTTTATAAGTACTAGCTTCTTCTCTGTCATCAGTAAACTCACATTGTGTAGAAAACACAAAAATTTGTAAATAACTGTATCTGAAATCAATTTTCCATGTGCAGTAAATGAAACCTAATTGATAAAATTTTTGTCTTACACTGTGCCACCCTGGTATCTTACCGACACTTCATGGTTGCTGTCAATGCACTGTGCTTTCCCCTCCTTAGATGTTTCATCATGGGTATGGGGAGCGGGTATATCTTGCTGTGTGTCTGGAATCCAGCAGGCACTTCTTCACAAATTCACAGCCATTCCTAAAGAATTTGTTAGTGCTGGTTACTGTCAGGTCCTCTTTGGGGATTTTTGTTTGTTTGTTCTTACATAACTTACTAAATTTGACCTTTGACAGAGTTCATGGATGTATATAGTATACTATGATTATATCCCCCAGCATCTCTAGATCCCCTTAAGTACTTCACCCCTCTCTACAAGTCCCTTTCTACCATTCAAGGTTTTGTTTTTTTTTTTGTTTCTTTTGTTTTGTTTTGTTTTGTTTTGTTTTGTTTTGTGACTCACTGAGTTTAACTGGGGTCAGTGGTGTTATCATGGGTGTATTAGTCAGGATTCTTTAGAGGAACAGAACTTACAGAATGCACGCCCACACACACTCACACACAAAGATTTATTTATTTGAATTGCTTACAGGCTGTGGTCCAGCTAGTCCTACTGGCTATCTACTGATGGGAGGTCTAAGAATCCAGTAGTTGTTCAGTCTGCAAGACTCAATGTCTCAGCTGGTCTTTGGTATCTGCCAGAATCCTAAAGAAGTGAACTCTAACACCATTAAAGGAATGGGCATTTTAACAAGAGAGAGAGCAAGCTTGCAAAGAGAGAACAACTGTCCTTCTTCCATGCCCTTATATAGGCTATCAGCAGAAGGTATGGCCCAGATTAGAGGTAGATTTTCCCATTGCAAACTATCTGGATTAAAGGTGTATCATCTCACTTCAAAGATCGGATTAGAAATGGGTCATCCCACTTCAAATGATTTAATAAAGAAAAAATAATCCTCACAGGTGTGCCCAATATTTGGCTTTTAGATAATTTCTAGATGTAGTCAAGTTGGCCACCAAGAATAGCCATCATAATGGGTGGAGTTGTACTGTCCACTGAATCCGGCTAAGCCCACTAGTGAGTAGACAAATGAAGATAATGGGATCCTTTTTCCAGAACTCATCAGTAACCAGTACTTTATCAGGTAGGGTAGGACTCCATGAACCTTTTCCGTGTCCACAATTGAGTGTTAAGGCCTAGTCTTTTGTGCAGGCCTATTGCAATCAGCTGAAGCTGCTGTGCTGTCATGATTACATTGACTGCGTTGTGCCTACAAGATAGCATCCCTCAGCCCTTCTCACCATCTTTCAGCTCTTACATTCTTTCTTCCCCTTCTTCCTAGATATCCCATCCCCTGAGTCTTGGAGTCCTGTTTGGGGCTGAACATCAGTTGTCACTTTTCTCAGCACATTGGTCAGCCATGCATCTCTTAATTCACTACCATTAATTACATAGAGAAGTTATTCTGAGAGTAACATTTGCTAGACCCTGAGCAGCTGTTTAAAATGTTATCTCTTAAGAGAACTATATATTTTTTAATTATTTAATTTTTTGAGATTATAATATAATTATATCTTTTTCCTTACCTTTCCTTTCTCCAAACCTATCCATCTACCTCTCTTTGCTCTTTTTCAGAGTCATAGCCTCTTTTAAATTAATTGTTGTTTTATACACACACACACACACACACACACACACACATAGACACACACTTTTTTTTTTTTCCTAAATAACAACCTGCTCAGTAACCAATAACCTGTTACTCCTATGCATGTTCTCAGGGCTAACCATTTGTTATTAGATAATCAAAAATAACTTTAAAATACAACTTAATAATTTTTAAATTTGAATATCAGCCCTAAGAAAATATTTTAAGTGATAATCATAAATAGTATAGTTTACTAATTGCATTTCTTTCTTCTAAATCTCCCAATTTTTAGAAACTTATTTTCTTCCACCATCTTCCTGAAATTTCTAGGATCTCAAGTGATCCTTGAGTTTATCTCAGTCTGCTTTATTCCTTGAAGAGACAGAATTGGGCAGCCCCACCCCCTTTTTGCCTTTCTTTCATTGGTAGATAGCAGTCTTGTGTGGGATTCTGTCCTTACGTAAATAAACCATTTACGAGCTGAGCAGACTCCAGCTCGCGGCAGTACAAACAGTCATAGAGACCATTCTGAAGTTGACCTTTCAGACAGATGAGTGTGCTGTGTCTGTTGGTCACAGATTGGACTCTGATATTCTAGAACAGAATTCTTAAGGTTACAGTAAATGCATCTGCTTAGAAAGATAGTCTATTACAGACCAGATCACCTGTGTTTGTCACTGTGTGACAAGGTTGATAATGGCTCTAGTTGTTAGGCTGGGCTGATTGATGGGGTCATTAATCTAGCTCCCACTCTGAAGGACATCGTCATCAGTGAGTTTTTAAAAATATTTTACTTCTGTTGCAGTTGTGCCAGTTTCTTCTCATCTTGGTTACTACAGTAACAAGAGATTTCTTGCCCATGGAGTCCTCTCATAGTATCTCGTCCATACGCTAGTATATAAATAACCACATTCATTTAGAGATCATGTGTTTATGTATGCATGTCATGTAGGGGTGTGTGTGTGAGAGCCTGTGGCATATGTGTGAAGGCCAGGGGAAGACATCAGGTGTTGTACTCTATCATTCGCTACCTTGTTCTTTAAGCCAGGGTCTCTTACTGAATTTGGAGGTACTATAGCCACTGTACTAGAGTCACAAGCCTAGTAAATCCTCTTGAGTCCAATGCCAGAGCTGTCTTTGTTTGC
Organism: Alexandromys fortis; assembly: GCF_014885135.2. Taxonomy (NCBI): domain Eukaryota; kingdom Metazoa; phylum Chordata; class Mammalia; order Rodentia; family Cricetidae; genus Alexandromys; species Alexandromys fortis. The sequence continues at coordinate 8,601,845 of NW_026067958.1, read as the reverse complement.
CATCATGCTGCAGTTGTAGGCAGAACTGTATGCCCATGTCCAGCTTTTTACTTGAGTGCTGTGATCCAGACTCATGTTTGCAATGCATTTTCTTATCCACTGGACGACGGTCTTTTCAGCCTGATAGCTATGCTTTTAAAATATAAAATTGAATATGATTTTAGCTAGAAACTTTTATGGCTTATTTTAGTATAAATTGAAGCCCATTGTGCTAAATCTAGTATTTAACTCCTTAACTACAACCTCAGCCTAAATCCACCCCCACCGCATTAACTGCCTGCCAGCCTCCTGTTGCCCGCCTGTATCTTCTTCCCAGAAGGCAGAGCCTTCCTTTATTTTCTTGTAGAAATTAAAGTCCCAGAAGCCTTGTATTATTTGTAGCACTGGCTGACCTATCTAGTGGACTCTTTCCTGCTTGTCTGTCTGGAGGTTTATGAGATTCTTGAAAATGGGAACTTCCTCTTAGTCAGCCTGGTGGCTCCGTGTTCACCAGGACAGTGACTAGACCTCCAGTGTTTATCTTTAAAGCATGCTTCAGTATTATACAACATTTTCTCTAAGTTTTATTATTCTGAAGTGAAATCAATGAAGAGCAATATTATGTATCTCACTTTTCAAACTCTCTGAGCAGGATAGGGTTTTATTTTAGGTTCTTAAATGACTCATAGTATGACGAATGTCAATTTTATAGTGCTTCATATAATTTTTATTACTTTTCGGGTGCAACCATCTAATTAGTTTCTGTAAGGTACTTATCAATTCTTTCTGTTTTAATGCTTCCATTACATTTGCTTTCAGATAAAGATGAATGTCATGCATCATCCAATATGAATGTTTTGGAAGAAAGAAGACACTTGCTAAGTCAGCTTACTTCATGTAAGTCTTAGCTATAGCTCAACACAGACTTAAGAGCAAAGAATAAAGGTGACTGGCACATTTGCCACTTTGTGACTTTCATATTTCTCAGAGTACCTTTTACTTCTCTTGTATGTGAAACCTTTCTTGGTAGGTCAATAACTTCTTAAATCCATGGTGCTGTTTTTAATACATAATATCTGTGATCTTCTGATGCCTATGGTGGTTTCTGCTTAACCAAGCTTGCTGCTTCCTCTATGTCTTAAATCCCATGAGTATTAATTTTGTTTTGTGATAAAACATCATAATGAAGACAGCTTGTGCAAGAAACAGTTAGTTTTGACTTATAGTCCCAGGGGGTCAGAGTCTATACAGCAAGGTGGAAGCAGTATGCAGGTGTGGAAGCTAGAGCAGGAAGCTGTGAGTTCACACCTTGAACCACAAGCATAAAGCAGAGAGAGAAAGAGCAGAAAGAGAAGGTAGGGGGCGGGGAGATGGAGAACACACTGAGAATACTGAGGCCTCAGAACCTGTTCCTGGTGGCATACATCCTCCAGCAAGGCCACACCTCCTAGATCTCTCCAAACAGTGGCACCAACTAGGGTCCTACTATTCAAATACATGAGCCTTGGGGAGAGGGCCAGTATTCAAGCTGCCACACCAGGTAAAACCTTTATGAAGTTTCAGCTTCCACCTGGAAGTACTGGCTCGTCTTTCTCTCTCTGCTGCCTATATCTAATGTTTGTTTGTATTCCTATGCTTTAACCATGTAGCTTTGTGTGTGTGTGTGAACTTTATATCTGCTATCTCCCATCCTAGGTTAAGGTTACAAATCAAAATCTTTCCTAATTTTTGTTTCCCATATAGCATAGACTTTAATAGTGTTCGTTAACACTCATTAAGCAAACTAAGAATGTACTGGGTTTCTTCCCATCTTGCCCTCTGGCATTCATTCTCATGGATACTTCTGACCCATGTTCATGGCAGCTAGTTATTCTTGTTATACTCTTCTGGTTGCTGCCTTAGCCTAGGAAAATACTGAACATAGTGCAATTAACAAGAAACAGTCAGTCCCAATCTCAGAAATAATCTTTATTGCAGAAGTTCATGTCTGACCTGTTGTTTGGAATACAGGAAACATTTTCCCACAAAAGCAATATTATAAATAGTGGTTTTTCTCTCAGCCAGCACTTTCAGGACTGTTTAACCCAAAAGCACCAGTGCTGCTTCAACTCCAGGCGGCTGCCATGTATTATACTGTTTTGTGGAGAAGCTGTACCTCTGTGTCTAGAAGGCTCTAGAGATACGTTGTGAACTTTATGGGCTAAGCTGGAGCTCTGGTAGTCATGTGGCTGGCTGCTCTTCTTCCAATGCAACTTGGCTTTGGGCACTGTGTCATAGACATTGGCCTATAAGCTCTTGACACTAAACCACTGATTCTCAACTTATGGCACGACCTTTTGGGGGTTGCATGATCCTTTGATAGGGACTGCATATCAAATATTCTGCATATCAGATGCTTACATCATGATTCATAGGAGTAATAAAATTACAGATGTACAGTAGCAATGAAATAACTTCATGGTTGGGGGTCACCACATATGAAGACATGTATTAAGCACATGTATTAAAGTATCACTCAGTGTAAACTGAGGGAGAAGCACTCTGGTTGGTCCTCCCCATAGTGGGTTAGGATGGGCTCAGCTGTCCCTTTGCTTGAGAGGACCGTTTGAAGCATATGTAGAGAGATGAAGAGCTGTTTTACTATCCTTTCTGCTCATCCACACATAGCATAATACATATGCATGGGGAATATATAAACATGGAAATCATTCTATCTATAGGGAAAACACATTAATAGATATTTGACACCACGTCAGGTTTTGTGAACAAGTGATTATCATTTCTACATGGGCCTAATGATGCTTCTAGTGAACAACATGTCACTGTGTGCATACACAGCCCTGAAAGGTGACAGCCTAGCTTGTCAGACTAAGAAAAATCTCTTCATAAATTTAAGAGAATATAATTTATTCAGTGATCATTAAGCGTTGCACACATGAGTACCTGATTTATGCTTAATACTGTCAGAGCTGGAGGCTAGGAAGAGTGAACAAAAGATGCTAGAGAAAGTTTACCTTCCCCTAGGGGCCTGAAATACAGGGTTCAAGGTGTTAAAGAAGCATCCTCAGTAAAAGTGTCATTGCCATAAATTTTTTTACAGAGGAAATTAGTGGGTTTAGGATGCTCAGAATGGTAATCCCATTGTGATTGCCATGTTTCTAAAGATAGTGCTGAAGGTTCACTGGGTTTCAGAAGAATGGAGGAGCTGTAACTAGAGTTAGGGAAGAAATGATAGGCTAGGGGATAGTCTGCCTGAATAGAGGGCTAGAAACAAGCAAGCTGCCACCACTGTCTGCCAACTTAAAGAAGATCAAGGGGATACAAATTGCAAAGAAAGCAGTCAAAGTAACACTATTTGCAGATGATATGACAGCTGCCCATGGGAGAACAGGACCAGGTACAAAACTCATCTTCCTGTTTTCATTAGAATCCATCTAGATTTATACATGAAATTAGTTAGTAGTTTTAAAAAACACTACTTAATAAATAACTGATGTTTTAAAAACAAACAAAACAAAAACCAGGGTACAGGTCAAATGAAGCATATTCATGGACCAAATCTGGCTCTGAGAACCTCTGCCTTACATGTTTTGTTGGCTTCTTAAGTCCATTCCTCCCTTGCATGTCACCTGACCTGGCTCTAGTACAGACAATTGCCCATTTGACCTAGGAAGTAAGCAGTGTTAGTGTTAGGAGTCAGGATGGAGTTAGCATCTCAGGACCAGGGAATGCTACTTGCCATGTGTGTGGCAATAATAGGTGGGAAAATTGGTTAAGTGCTTCAGTCTTGGCAATTCAGAAGTACCATCCAGATTTCTTAAAGCTGCAAGTCTCAGAATCTTGCCTCAGAACTGTTAAGTAGTTTCTGAGGCATAGGTTATCAACCTGCTTATCTTTTAAAGCTCCCCCCCACTGGTTTTTATATCAGCTTAGATAGAAAACTCCTGGATTTGAAGTATTGGCCAATCTTAGGAAAGCCAAAAATGCCCTACCAAGGAGGTGGGTCTCTGTCCCTCTGGCAGTAGAGAGTTAGTGCTCAGATGTTTCTGCTACGGGTGTCACGATCAATTGGAATGGAAGAGAAGTAAGAAACAACTTGACTTAGAGTTTGTGTTAGAAAAGGAGAGGAGTCACATTTTAAAGTGTACTTGGATATGTGGGAGTTGGTGATATCAGCCGTGACCCCAGCACAATTTGTTTCATAAACTGATTATACAACCTCATCCTCATTAATTTGATCTCTTTTCTCTTACAGCCTGGCAACTTCAGCAGTAATTTCAGCCAGTTTGCATTTAATGGAAGAAGACCATTGTCTGCTCATGTACATGTCTAATTCATAATAGTAAGTGAGGTTATGTGTATGAGAAATATGACCTTTAACATAATCATTATAAAGCACTTAATAACCTCCTTCATATGCAGTAACACAGCCTCAGTCCTGCAGGATCATTCCAGTAGTCAGAGTCATGTGTATAAGGAAGTTGTTGGCATACCGTTCACTAGTATTAAATTGAAATTTGAAGCAGCATTCTAAGTCATGCTGTGCATTTTAATATTTTTGGTTATTTAAAATGGGAAATCACTTACTTTTCTGATGACAGATCGTGTTTTCTTCCCAGCTTTAGCACCTATCTTATCTTCCTCTTGTATGAGCTTTTCTCCCCACACATATTTGTGACTGGTGCAGCCCCTAGCTACAGACTTCCCAAAATTAGTGTTAATATTGCATGTTCTCAGCACTGGCCGACCAGAATGCAGTGCTTTGCTTTTACCACCTCCCTGGTCAGAGTATTTTCTGCCATTTGTCAGAAGCAGCCATTAGCACCTGTGCTGTATCAAATATGCCATATGCTCAAACCAGTGAGGATAGTAAGGTACTAAATAGCAGTATGATGTACTGGACTAGAGTTAATGTCATCAGTCTCTGAACTATTGTGCCTGTAATTTGAAGGTTTAGAACAAATTCACCTTTTTTGTAAGCATTTTCATAAAATTGCTTTCAAAAATGTTTTCAGGTTTCTGGGAAATGTTAATGGTTTTCAGGGTAGAATGAGCTGAGTGATAGTTACAACTTCTCTAATCCATCTGTGTTCCCTTCATGTGTACATGAAAGAGATGAGAAATTTGGGGCACCAATGACATTGTAAGGACAGTGTTAGGAATCTAGTTGTGGTGATCCTGAGACATGCCGAAGACTTACATAAAACCTTTATCTGTTTAAGATTCAGTCTCCATTGGGAATAGCTGGCAAAGTAGAACTATTTAGACTTCATATCTAAATCTAAAAGAGTATACTTCCTCAGTCATGCTCCTGAGAGTTTGTGACTCCTCTGGATCTACCACACCAGTCCATGGCAAGTAGCACTCCCTGGTCCTGAGATGCTAACTCCATCCTGACTCCTAACGCTAACACTGCTTACTTCCTAGGTCAAATGGGCAATTGTCTGTACTAGAGCCAGGTCAGGTGACATGCAAGGGAGGAATGGACTTAAGAAGCCAACAAAACATGTAAGGCAGAGGTTCTCAGAGCCAGATTTGGTCCATGAATATGCTTCATTTGACCTGTACCCTGGTTTTTGTTTTGTTTGTTTTTAAAACATCAGTTATTTATTAAGTAGTGTTTTTTAAAACTACTAACTAATTTCATGTATAAATCTAGATGGATTCTAATGAAAACAGGAAGATGAGTTTTGTACCTGGTCCTGTTCTCCCATGGGCAGCTGTCATATCATCTGCAAATAGTGTTACTTTGACTGCTTTCTTTGCAATTTGTATCCCCTTGATCTTCTTTAAGTTGACTTTTTGCTCTAGTTAGAACTTCAAGTACTATATTGAAGAGGAGAGAGAGAGAGAGAGAGAGAGAGAGAGAGAGAGAGAGAGAGAGAGAGAGAGAGAGGACAGCCTTGTCTTAGTCCTGATTTTATTGGAATTGCTTTGAGTTTCTCAGCATTTATATTGATGTTGGGTATAGGCTACTATAAGTTGCATTTTTTATGTTTAGTTATGTTCCTTGTATTGCTAATTTCTCCAAAACTTTTTTCGCCATAAGTATTTATTAAGGAAGAGAGAGAGAAAGAAAAAGGGAGAGAGAGAAAGAGAGAGAAGAGATAAAAGGAGAGGAAAGAGATAAAAGGAGAGAGAGACAGAGAAAAACGCGTGTGCACGTCAAGGAAGCAGAAAAGGAAGCTCTCCAAAACTTTTATCATGAAGGGGTGTTGCATTTTGTTGAAGGCCTTTTCAGCATCTAATGAGATGATCGTGTGGTTTTCTTTTTCTTTTTTACATTGTTTATATGGTAGATTTCATTGACAGAATTTCATATGTTGAACCATCCCTGCATCTCTAGGATAAAGGCTGCATGATTATGATGGATGATTTTTTGATGTGTTCTTGGATTCAGTTTGCTAGTTTTTTATTGATTATTTTTGCATCAATGTTCATGAGGGAAATTGGTCTGTAATTATTTTTTGTTGTTGTTGTTGAGTCTTTCTGTGGTCTGGATTTCAGGGTGGCTGTGGCCTCATAAAATGAATTTGGCAATGTTCCTTCTGTTTCTCTTTTGTAGAATAATTTGAGGAGTATTGGCATTAGCTCTTCTTTGAAAGTCTGGTAGAATTCTGTGCTGATATTGTCTGGTACTGGGGTTTTTTGGTTGGGAGACTTTTTATGACTGCTTCTGTGTTTTTTTTTTTTTTTTTTTTTTTTTTTTTTTTTTTTTTTGAGACAGGGTTTCTCTGTGGTTTTGGAGCCTGTCCTGGAACCAGCTCTTGTAGACCAGGCTGGTCTCCAACTCACAGAGATCCGCCTGCCTCTGCCTCCCGAGTGCTGGGATTAAAGGCGTGCGCCACCACCGCCTGGCTACTTCTGGTTTTTTTTTGGGACTATAGAACTATTTAAATTGTTTATCTGATCATGATATAACTTTGGTAAGTGGTATCTATTGAGAAAATTGTCCATTTCTTTTAGATTTTCCAATTATGTAGAATACAGATTAAAAAAAATATGACCTAATGATTCTTTGGATTTCCTTGGTGTGGTGTCTGTTGTTATATCCCCCCTTTTATTTCTGATTGTTGTTAATTTGGATATTCTCTCTTTACCTTTCAGGTAGTTTGTCTAGTTGATTTCCTTAAAGAACCAACTCTGTTTCCTTGATTCTTATTATTATTCTCTTTGTTTCTATTTTATTGATTTCAGCCCTCAGTTTATTTCTTGCTGTCTATTCCTCTGTGTGTGTTTCTTCTTGTTCTAGAGCTTTCAGTGTGATATTAAGTTGCTAGTATCAGTTCTCTCCAATTCCTTTATGTGGACACTCAGTGCTATGAATTTTCCTCTGAGCACCACTTTTATTGTGTTCAGTAAGTTTGGGTATCTTGTGCATTCATTATCATTGAATTCTAGGAAGTCTTAAATTTATTTCTGCCTTGACCCAGTTGTCTTTCAGTAGAGTTGTTCAGTTTCCATGAGTTAATAGTCTTTCTATTGTTTCTGTTGTTTTGATATCCAGTATTAGTCTCATGGTAGTCTGATAGAATTCAATGGGGGTATTTCGTTTTTCTTATATCTATTGAGATTTGCTTTGTGATGAAGTATGTGGTCAGTTTTGGAGAAAGTTCTGTGAGATGTTAAGAAGGTATATTCTTTTGTTTGGGTGAAATATTCTATAGATATCTGTTAGGTCCATTTGGTTTATAACATCTGTTCCAGTATTTCTCTGTTTAGTTTTTGTCTGGAAGATCTGTCCACTGGTGATAGTGGAGAATTAAAGTTTCCCTCTATTGGTGTGTGAAGGTCAGTGTGTGATTTAAGTTTTATTAATGTTTCTTTTACAAATGCGGGTGCCCTTTTGTTTTGGGAATAGATGTTAAGAATTGAAATGTCATCTTGGTAGATTTTTCCTTGGTGAGCATGAAGTTTCCTTCCCCATCTCTTTTGATTAACTTTGATTTGAAATCTGTTTTGTTAGATACTATAATAGCTATACCAACCTGTTTCTTGGGTCCATTTTCTTGAAAAATCTTTTTCTAATCCTTTACTCTGGGGTAATGTCTATCTTTGATGTTGAGGTGTATTTCTTGTATGCAGCAGAAGGATGGATCCTATTTTCACATCCTTTCCAAAATTAGCCTGTATCTATCTCTTGGGGGTGGGAAATGAGTTCATTGATACTGAGAGATAGTAATGGCCAGTGATTGCTAATTCCTGTTATTTTATTGTTATTGTTGGTGATGGTAGTGTGTGTTTGTACTTCCCTTCTTTGCTTTTGCTGATACGAGATTATTTCCTATGTTTTCATGTGTGTAGCTCACCTCCTTGGGTTGGAGTTTTCCTTTTAGTTACCTTCCGTAGGGCTGGATTTGTGGATACTGTTTAAATTTGTCTTTATCTTAGAATATTTTGTTTTCTCTGTCCATGGTAATGGAAAATTTTGCTAGGTATAGTAGTTTGAGCTGGCATCTGTGGTCTCTTAGAATCTGGAGCACATCTATCCAGGACCTTCTGGCTTTTATAGTCTCTGTGGACTTGCTGTGTCACTTGCCCTTTTCGCCTTATAGCTTTTTAATATTCTTTCTTTGTTCTGTATGTTTGGTGTTTTGATTATTATGTGGTGAGGGGACTTTCTTTTCTGGTCTAATCTATTTGGTGTTCTATAAGCTTCTTGTACCTTTATAGGCATGTCCTTTAGTTTGGGAAATTTTTCTTATATGATTTTGTTGAAAATCTCTTCTATAGCCTTTGAACTGGGATTCTTCTTCTTCTATTCCTATTATTTTTAGATTTTTGTCTTTTCATAGTGTCCCATATTTCCTGGATGTTTTCTGTCAGGAATTTTTTAGATTTAATATTTTCTGTGAACAATTATTTATTTCTTCTATCACATTTTCAACACCTGAGGTCCTTTATTCCATTTTTTATATTCTGTTGCTGCTGCTTGTGTCTGTAGTTCCTGTTCACTTACCTAGATTTTTCTATTTCCTGAATCCCCTCAGTTTTGTCTCTTTCAACTGTTTGTTTTTTTCTTGACTTTCTTTGAGAGATTTATTAATTTCTTCTTTAAGGACTTGTGTCATCTTCATAAACTTGGTTGTAAGGTTGTTTTCTTGTGCTTCAGCTTTGTTGGAATATTCAGAGCTTGATGTAGTAAGAGGATAGTTGGGTGCTTTCCTAGTGACTTATTGCCCTGTCTGTTGTTGACTGTGTTCTTACACTGGGGCCTAGGTATCTGGGTTTGGAGTGATTATAGGTCTAGGTGCCAATTTCTGAGTTTGTCTTTGTTGGATGGGTGTTTTGTTCCTTGGTTTCTGTTTCCTCTTTGGTTTTCTGGTCTTTGTGGCCTGGATTTCTGGAAGCTGGTGTGACCTTTGGTCCAGCAGAGAAACTCTGTCAGAATTGGGGGCTAGACTTCTGGTGGCCAGTATGACCTTTGTTTCAGCAGGTACCTCTGCCCAGAGTTGGGGAGGGGCACTGTGATGAGGGAAGTGGAGGTTTCCCGAAGGGCCATCTATCTGGAGTCCAGTGGCCAGTGTGGTCTCTGTCCACCAGGGACTTTCTGTCTAAGTTTTCCTGTCTGTTATTCTAGCTGGTGTGGCCTGTACCTCTTCTCACTGGTGTAGTCTGCAGCTGTTATGACTGGCAATGGCATGCCCCTGAGCAGTGGATATCTGTAGGGATAAGCCCTCCCCTTGGGCTCCAACCGCCACAGATATCTTCCTGACATGGGGGCTCAGGCATTGCAGTTGGTGTAGAGGGTGCCATGGGAGGGTTGGTCCTGGGCTGGGTCTTTGGATCCAAACTGAAAGCATGGGAGGGTTCTGAGGGCAGGTACAATAGATATATTTCTTACTATACTATAGTGTGATAGAAACAATAGAGAAATGTAGTGACAGACTGCGAGGATGTTTTCTTGCCAATTGTTTTTTTTTTTTTTCAAGTGCTGAGTTGAGTTTGCTAAGAACCTAAATCAATCTGGTATTTTATAGGTTAGTTTTGTAGAGTTCTTTGACTCCATGATATCAATAATTTTAAATTAGAATTGTGGAACTAAAAGGTATCCTTCTTATTCATATTACAATTGAAGGAGTTGAACTCTCAAGCAGCCTTGATTTGTCTGTGTTTTAAGGTCAGTGGTGAGGGTTGGAAGAGATGCAGGACCTCCTGGTTGTCAGTAATCTTTACAGTAGACTCCTCAGGGTTGTTTTCTCCAGCATCATTTTATGTGTAGGATCCATAATCCATTGCATTAGGGCCAGTTGTCAAATAGATGTTTGTGTTTAATCTCCTGAAGCTGAGAGGCTTGTGGGATTAAAACCAGATAATACATAGAGTGTGAATGGCAGGAATCATGATGAAACATCCTTAATCAGACTCCAGTTCTGTCCTCTAAGGATGCTGTTATCTGGGACTAATTCTGCCTTCTGGAAGGTTCTTTGTGTCCATTATTTCCAAAGACCATGCTTATGTGAACATTAGGAGATGTATGCTCTGTTGGGCTTGAGTTTTGTTTTCAAAGGATTTTAGTAGCACCTTTCCACAGTGTTCCAGGAATTGACTTGGCATGCAGTATTTTAAAACCTGTTCTGTGACTGCATAGCACAGCTGCCTTTCTTTCTGTCTTCCTTCTATTCATCTCTGACTACTTTAGCCATTGTCATTCATTTCGTTATATCCTGAAAGATTGTGATTTTATTTTTGGGTTTTAGTATCATTAACTGCTGTTAACTAGCCTCCAAAATGCACAAGAGCTTAAATCCAGTTCAGTTTAGTAGCAGTAGTTACTGCTACTAAAACTATATTAGAGGCAGTCTTGGTTAATGGGGGACCTTCAACAATGGGCCTTTGAACTCACCAGCACCCAAGGGAAACCAAGAAACACTTCCCCAGTGCCTGAAAAGCTTCTACTTTGGAGTTGACATCAGTCACTTTACTGAAGTATTTGGGGTGGGGAGAACCCTTCACAAGGCTACATATGGTGCTGAGAAGAAGACTTATAATGTGATTATAGTTGAATGGCTTTTTAGTTGGACACGTCTATTGACAGTTTTTACACCATACCAGGAGAAAATGAAGTATGGGTAGGGTAATGTCATAGTTTTTATTCTACTTTAATAACAATACCATAATAACTCCTTATCTTCGTTACTTCTTTTCACTTGTGTTATATATTCTTCTGTGCTTTCTAGATTAGCATTTCAGCATTTAAAACTAAAAGCAATATTGTTATTTCTATGGCAGAAATAGTCAAACCAGAAGCACCTTATTTGCCCATAGTGCTGATGAAATTGAAGTGAGTTGTCGGTTTAAATAAATAAAGAAAATATGTCAGATATTTTTATTCAGTTTTGTACAACATGGTCTGTCCAAACACACAAGTCAGGATGGGGTGAGGGGGAGACTACAAGAAAAAAAAATGTGAAAATGAGAAGAAAATAAAATACCACTATGAGCATATGATATAAATTGTCAGTAATAAAGCAAACAACAACCATAAAAACAACTTTCATAACTTCACAGCTTCATTATTAGCATTAACTGGCACGTTTGGTGGGGTTTTTAGTAGGAAGTCAGTAGAACAGCATTCACATTTCTGTAGACCAGTAGCAACAGCCAGACAGCACAGAATGGTGGTACTCAGCACCCAAAGCCATGCTGTTTATCAAGACTGTGATTGAGTGGGAGGCAACTGTTCCTGAGACTGCACGCTGATGGTTTCCATGTTTTTACAGCGCCATTCTCATTAGGATCCATTTCAGAGTCTCGCATTATGTCCACTGTTCATCGTCTGATGTTTTCTCAGGATTATACCACATCAGATCAGGGGTAAATTATATCAACATGACTTATTACTGATGGAGTTAAATTTGGTGTTTTGGTTAAAGTGACCTCTGCCAGGTTTCTCCACAGTGAAGGAATGACAGTGGACCTTATTGGTGGGGAGTATGTTTCATCTTCCAGTAGATGTCAGTCTGAAGCTGCAGATAGCTCTGAACCCTAGGGATAACCATGCCCCCCTTTCTTTTACTTTATGTGCCTATTAAAAAAGTTAAATTAAAAGTTAGGCATAGTAAAAGATTTTTCTAAATGGTAAAAATTAAAATAACAAAAGTAATATGAGTATGACCCCTTCTTATCTCAGTATTATTTTTATTTTTACTTTTACAAGTCCTTGGGTTCTGTGCTCTGCACATGATACCTGGTCTTGCTCTATATCACATCACTAGAACATTCTTCCAGAGTCCATCTGTCCTTCCATGTTTTCTACCCTGTGCATGACTGCATTCTCACGTACATCTTCTTTCAGGAAAAGCCTGTGCTTATCCCAGTTGAGTGCTTGCTTTGTCTCCTGCCTTAAAAATCAACCTCTTAGCTCTGCATAATTGTGACAGAAACTTCTACAGTGGCTTCCCTCAAGAATTTACGAGTTTTTAATGCAAACGTGTTCTTGAGTTTAGAAACCATACCTTGCTTCTAGTGTTTTGGTGTCCCTCCTTTGATGAGATACTTGCTTGCATCTTCATTAGGCTCAGTGCTTTCTGGCGTATCTCACCCAGAATATGTCTTGTTTGTCTTCTTCCTACACAGCTGCTGTCTTTTCTTAGCTGAGTACTCATACACTGTAGCTTTTGCAGATTTTAGGTGCAGCAGTGAAGCTGGCATGATTTTCTTTTGAGGATTTGTTGTTGCTTTATACGTCAGCATTCTTAGCATACAGCTGTGCTTTTTTTCTAAGTGAGAAACTTTTACTTTTTCACTCAGAAGAGTTATTCTAGAGCTTTGCCATATTCTGATTCCTAGCATTGCTATATTCCTAAGTTTGGGGGACCAGGGTTGTTTAGAAGAAGGGCTACTTATGTCTGTGATTGTAAGCGGTGGCTCTGATGAGCAGGGTGAAAACAGTATATTGTAAATCAGTGGAAGAATGGGTGGGCAGTTTTCAGTGTGTGGTTCTGGAGACAATAGGTTGTCCATAGCTGGGAAAGGTTAAAATTATAATTTAATTTAGATACAGTTAAACTTATTTGGAAAACTAGAAAATATCAATCTAGAAGCACAACCTAGGAAAGACAGACTCGGAAACACAACTGCCAGAAGACATTAAAACAAAATGAAAGGAACACAGCAACAAAAAGACAACCAGGAAGAGTGAGTAGAGCACACACTTGAGAGAGAAGCAGGACTTGGTCATATGCCACCTGATCACAGCATGGCAGAAAGTGCGCCTTGTGCTGAGCGTTTCTCGTGCTGCTGACTTCCTGTGAAGATCCAGAGATGTGAACGTGGTAAGGATCCCTCACTGTCTGCTCGGTTGTCCTATGGAAGGCTCAAGACTAGAAGTTGCGTGACTTGCAAGGATTGACATCTCTGTCTCATCCAGAGAAGCTTCAAAGAGGTTGAACTAAGATTCATCAAATGACAGTTCTACTTACTACTTTCTATTATCAGTGGCACTCTGTATTATCCAGTGTTATGCATAGAAAAGGTAAGGACTGTTATTGATTTTAACATATATTTCCTAATACTTCTAATAGGTTTTTTTAAATATATGTTTTGAATATATTTTTTTGTCAAACTCTTACACCTATAATGTAGATCACTCAGTTTATGGAAAATGTCTACTGCTTAATCTAATTAATAAGGTTAGTCTTAATTTTTAAATTTATCTTACAAATCAGACGTCATTCACTAAAAGTCTATTGATTTGATAACTCAAAAGGGTTAATATATGCCACCATGATAACCATCACATGGTTGAATTCTAATTCTAATAGAAATAAATAGAGCACAGAACCACACCATGTGTTGCCTAGATACAGTAAGATACTATTCCCATAGTCTTTCTTCCTTCGTGTTCAGGAAACTCTTCTGGATAGATGTTATTTAACAGTAAGTGATACAGCTGTGGAAGGAGTAAGCTGTATAAGTAAAGTGTTCAAACTTGCTGCTTTGTTTCATGATAGAATAAGATTATATGTGCCCAAATACTCTATTTCTTAACAGAAATTGTGTGAGACTGCTGAAGAACAGGGCCTTGCCACAGTGTCCATAAAAAGCCAGTTTCTGGGTAGCATTATTTTAATTCCCCTCTTTTTGTACAAACCTTGGAAGTTTGTACATCTCAAAATGTAAGTTGAATAGGTCTACCATATATGGAGTTAATGACAGAACAAAATCCCCAAACTGGTGAAATTAAACCAACCTTTAGATACTAAACTTCATTGAGATAAAAAAAAAATAGAGTAAATCTAAAGATTGAAAAAACCTGGTAAATTTGTTAGATCTCAGAAGTAAAGGAAATTCCTCAGAGGATCTAGGCAGGTACTTTGAGACATCTAAAAACAAGAAAAGAAACTTGGCCAAATATTTCATTTAATGCACCATAATAAAGCATACATATAAGATTTTAAAGAAAAGTTCACTTTGCCCATCTAAACAGTCTCTCAAGTTAGCAAATTTTCTTGAATTTAAAAGAATTCTTAAGTTTTCATTGAGCCAACACTAGAAATCAGATTTTTCTAAACATAGCTTTCAAGATAAAGATTTAATGCAGCCAGGACACCTGGTCTCAGCACTGAAAGTTTTTTATTGCTTATGAACCACTGGTATATTGTAACTGGAGGTTTTTATCCTGCCTGTCAGTTCCCAAATAACCACTCTGGGGCTTAATATTAATTATAAATTGTTGGCCTATTAGCTCAGGCTTATTATTAACCAGCTCTTACAACTTAAATTAACCCTTTTCTGTTATTCTATATTTTACCATGAGGCTCGTGACTTGTTGTTACCTTACATCTTGTTTCCCCAGCTGCTGCTGGCATCTCTCTGACCCACCTTCTTTCCCCCGTCTTTCTGCTTGGATTTCCTGCCTAGTTATATTCTGCCTGACTACTGGCCAAATCAGCTAGACATATTCGCAGCATACAGAAGGGCATCCCACATCAGTGGATGACAGTGGCTTCTTTGATTAATGTTTCATACGATAGAACTGGCCTGTTTCTGAGGCCTTTTCCATACTCTTCAGGGCAGAAAGGTCAGTACTTGCCAGCAAGGGTCTAAACAAGCTGCGTGAGGAACAAACCCACAATATATTAGTCTGTGCCCAGGCTCAGCCTCAGTATAAAGATAAAATGGTGTTCTGTAGCAATCCTTATGGAGTTGACAGGGTCTTGGTCTTTGCTTGAATTCATAAAAGTTGTTGCCAGCATTTTGCCTAAGAAACATTAACTTTGTATTTTTTTCTGTGTAGAACAAATTAAATTTGTTAAAGATATTACATCCTTGAGTTTGAAAACCCTTCAACACCTTTGGATTGATAGAAGAATGGAATATAGCACATCTGTGACACTTGAACACAGCCATGCAGGTGTTGCCCGGTGGTGAAATGTTTCCTGTTCAGTCTGCAGAAGTCTTGGAGAAGAGCATATTTCTTTTCCGCTTGCATTTCCTCACATTTCGGACTGACTTTACCCTTCAGTTCCTGCTCTTGTCCCCTGAGGTGATACCAGCAGGGGGAGCAAGGTGAAGTCTGTAGTGAGTCTGTCCAAAGAGTCTGAGAGAGAGCATTCATGATGATTGCTATTAGCATGTATGAATTACACGGTCAGCTTGCTGTCCGAGGTGCCAGCCCATGCAGAGCAGCTGGACTCTGAGGAAAAGAGATGTAGTAAATACTAAATGCCTTGAGAAAAGCGTGCCTGTGATAGGAAAATGAATCTAGAAAAACCTGTAGACACTCAGAACAAGACAGATGGGGCATTAAATGAAGGGCCTCAAAGGTTTGTTTCTTGCTGTGTCTCTACATCTGACTAAGTGGGTTCGAACTGAACAAACTTTCTCTACATGACTACTGTGCCTCTAGATCTTACTGTGATGCCTTGGATAAAATGTGGAAACAACAGACCAAAGAATTATACATGAGCAAGTTGATCTCTTATCAGTGACTCGGTGGGAGAAATAGAACTTGAAATTTTTGAATTATGTGTCCTGTAAGGTGGAAAGACCAGAGTCAGGAGAGAAATAGTCCAAGATGGCCAGTTGTATCAGAAAAAATACAGGGAAAGGGAGCTGGCAGATGAAGGAGAAAATGGAGAAGTAGCAAAACAAGGTCTCCTCTCATTTTGCACCTGACTCTGCTGTGGCACTGAAAATCAAAGTGTTTTCTATGATTGTGAGCACAGAAGAGGGCAAAGGTAGCTATAATGCTCTTTTAAATTAATAATTAAAAATATGTATATGGTTGTTTTGTCTGCATATGTGTCTGTGTAGCCTATGCATGACTGATACCCTTAGAGGTCAGAAGAGGGCCTCAGATCTCTTGGGACTAGAGTTACAGATAGTTGTGATTTGCCATGTGGGTGCTGGGACTTGAACCTAGGTCCTATAGAAGAGGAGTTAGTGCTCTTAAGTCCTGAGCCATTTCTTCAGCCCTGATGCTGGTTTCTTTAAGAAGTGGCATGTGTAAGTTGGACCTTAGAGAAAATATATTATAAAATAAAGAATTACTTTAATTTCTTGACAGAAAAAAGTGATTAAAAAAATCACAAAGCATAAAAAAAAAAGATGACTTACTTAAGAGAGTTGCTGCTCCTACAGAAGACCTAGATTTGGTTGCTAGCACCCATATCAGGCAACTCACAGGTTTCTCTTAACTCCCAGGAATCCAGCTGCCTTTTCTGACCTCTGTGGGCACCTTCATGCATATGTACACACACGCATGCACGGAATTTACATCAGTTTTTAAAAAGCCATTTTAAAAAGGACATTCGCATAAACAGGAAATTGGTGCTTATCAATGGAGGGAAGCAGGTGTAGCAATGGACTCCAATGTAAAAGTCCCTTGTAAAGGAGAGGAAGGAAGAGGACAGTAGTGGAATATACCTTGATGAAGCAGAAGGACTTCAGGAAGAGAGCAGATCTGATCATGAAGAATATGAAATAAAGTCAAAGCAAAGCCTGTAAGAAGACTTTGCCAAGGGAATCCAGAAGAGAAGCCAGTAAAGAGCAAGCAAAGTCCAGAGACAAGGAGAGCTGAGCAGGATTGTTTGAGGCTATCCTGGACTACACACAGCAAGACCCTGTGTTGATAAGTTAAAAGGAATAGAGGGAAGACAGAGACAGGGAGAGGAATAAGAAGGAAGGGAGGGGCAGAGAAGGGACTGACAGTCTTGAGTGGAAGAGGAGAAAGCCAGCCAGAAAGCTCAGTCTCCCGATACAGGCAAAAGCAGAGCTTTGTGACTGCCTCTTACTTTTATCTTCTCTTTGATATCATTGTCATGACTGGGCAGAAATTTCACTAAAGGATTTGGCTTTGGAGCACCTAGGTGGTATGAGTCCCTTGCTTCAGGGATTGGTGACATGTGAATCTCAGTTACCTTCTCTGAACAGTATCTATTCTATAGTGTACAGTGAAAGTGAGAGCAGCTTACACAAACCACCCGATTACATTAACAATATGATCTGGTTAGATGTATGCTCATTTCTTTTACTGCCAAGTTTAGAGTCCTTGTTCCATTTTTGAAGTGTGCTCTTAAAGGAGCTTATAAGTTTGATGTATTTGACATTTCCAGAGATGATACAGCAGTCCTGAGAGACAAACTTTGATGTATGGTGGTTAGTATTACATGCTTTTCTTATTTTTAGTAAAATATACTGTTTAGGAATATACTTAACAAAAGACATACAAAATTTGTACTGTGAATACAGCAAGTCAGAACTAAGAAACCAGGACATCTAAGTAAGTGAAAAGACCTTTTTTTCAAGGAATGGAAAACTCGGTTTCATGACATTTTTCCTGAAATTGATCCATTAATTTTACCTAATCCCTATCATCTTCACATAGTTGTTGGTGGTGGTTATTTTTGTTTTTGTTAAGTAGTGAATCAATTTTAAAATATCTGACTTCAGGTTTTTATTATTAAGACCAATTAGAATTCATACTACAGTTATATGGAAGCATGAAAGAACAAGAATATACTGTTTTCATTTGCCTTGAATTTTCTGGTGTCATTTTTTTAACAACTGAGTAATACTCCATTGTATAAATGTACCACACTTTCCTTATCCATTCTTCAGTTCCGGAGCATCTAGGTTGCTTCCCGGCTCTGACTATTATCAGTAAAACTGCTATGAACTTAGTTGAGCAAGTGTCCTTGTGGAATGATTGAGCTTCCTTTGGGAATATGCCCAAGAATGGTTATAGTTGGTTCTTGAGGTAGATGGGTTCCCAATTTTCTGGGAAACTGCCATATTGATTTCCAAAGTGACAGTACAAGTTTGTTCTTCCTCTAGCAATGGAGGAGTGTTCCCCTGACTCCACATCCTCTCTGGCATAAGCTGTCGTTTGTGGTTTTTAATCTTAGCCATTCTGACAGGAGTAAGATAGAACCTCAGAGTCATTTTGATTTGCATTTCCCTGATGGCTAAGGATGCTGAGCATTTCTTTGTTTCTCTGCTATTTGAGATTCTTCTGTTGAGAAATTTTGCTTATATCTGTGCCCCATTTTTTAATTGGATTATGTGGTATTTTGACATGAGTTAGTTTCTTGAGTTCTTTACACATTTTGGAGATGAGCCCTCCATCAGATGATGTGGAGTTGGTGAAGATCTTTTCCCATTCTATAGGTTGCCATTTTGTCCTATTGACAGTGTCCTTTGTTTTACAGAAGTTTTTCAGTTTCATAAGGTTTCCATTTATTAATTGTCAGTCTTATTGTCTGTGCTGTTGGTGTTCTATTCAGGAAAAAAATCAACCTGAGTGAGGTAGGTAATACAGACCCAGAAAGACAGAAGTGGTATGTTCTCACTTATAAGTGGATATAAGCTGTAAATTATAGCATAACCCATAGACCCAGAGACTAGGTAACAAGGAGGACTTAAGGCGGCAGTCAGGGGAAAACACACATTAATCTCTCTGGAAAGGGGAAATAAGAGGAGACCTCCTTGTGTGAACTGGGGGCAGGTGGGGATGGGAACTTGAGGGATTGTGTTGGGAGGTAGGTCGGTGGAAAGAGTACTGAAAGAGTTGTAAGAAAGAAACCTGGTGCAGCGGAAACTCCATAAAACTCCCAAGCTAAAACTCCTAGCAATAGTGGATAGAAAGCCTGAACTGGCCATCTCCTTTGGTCAGATTGGTGACTACCCCAATTGTCATCTCAGAGAACATTGATCCAGGAACTGATGGAAAGAGATAAAGAGACCCACAGCCAAATATTAGGCCAAACTTAGGGAATCTTTCTAAAGAAAGGGAGGAAGGATTATAGGAAACAGAGGAGTCAAAAACATCACAAGAAAACCCACAGAAACAACTGACCTGGTTTATAGGAACTCACAGAGTCTGAGCCAACAACCAGGGAGCCTGCATGGGGCCAACCTGGACCACCTACATATATGTGACAGTTGTATAGCTTGGTCTACCTGTGGGACTCCTAACAGTGGGAGCAGGGGCTGCACCTGATGCTTTGGCTGGCACATGGGAACCTCTTCCTCATACTGGATTGCCTTGTCTAGCCTTAATACAAGGGGAGATACTTAGTCTTACCACAACTTAATTTGCCATGCTTTGTTGATACATAAGGGAGGCCTTCCCCTTTCTGAACAGAGAAGGAGTGGATTGGGTGAAGGGAGGGGAAACTGCCATCACAATGTGAAGTCAATAAATTAATTAAAATTTAAAAAGACTACCATAAACTAATAGAGATCTACCTGCTTCTGCCTCCTGAGTGTTGAGATCAAAGGTGTGTGCCGCTATGCCCAGCTCAAAACATTTTTTTTTAATTTAAAGGACTAACCCCCAATATTTTACTTTTTATAAGTAATCCAGCATTCCTCTGGATGCTGAGAAATAAGCCCAACCTTCCAGATGTCTTGCAGGATGCCCATATGGGTATGGGCATGAATAGTTTTTGAGTATACACAAGTACAGTCACCAAGCCTTTTTGCTCCATTTATCACATAATATGCAGTATTTGAAGAAAAACTGTCCTACTTGTATGGATTCATCTGGGAGTGACCACAGGCATTATGCCAATTTAATCCCAAGTATTAAAGTTAGGGTTCTTTTTTTTTTTTTTTTTTTTTTTTTTTAGTTTTTCGAGACAGGGTTTCCTCTTTAGCTTTGGAACCTGTCCTGGCACTAGCTCTTGTAGACCAGGCTGGCCTCGAACTCACAGAGATCCGCCTGTCTCTGCCTCCCGAGTGCTGGGATTAAAGGCATACGCCACCACAGCCTGGCTAAAGTTAGGGTTTTAAATGGCATGTAATGGTATGATTTATTGTCTGTCTTGAGCTTTATAGGGCACAAAACAAGATCCTATCCTTACATATTGCTTTTTATTTTCAGAGTCAGAGTGATGATAAAAATCTAAGCATAAGAACTGCCAAGTGATTTATGATATTTCATTTATTTTTCAAAGGATTGGAATGTCACCAGTGAGCCCATTAGAGTTGTAGACTTACAGCACCACAAATTTTAAAAAGACCAGCTGCATAAGCAAGTGTGTGAGCTTGTAATTGTATTCTACATGATTTTTTTTTAATACTTCAAAGTGCCAAAGAAGGCAGTTTTTCTTAGGTCATAAGTAGTTGTCTGAGTCATTATGACCTCAGACCTTCAAGCTCATTTCAAGACCTCTTCTTTATAATGCTAATACTTCTTTATTGTGTTCAGTACAACCTCAAGACATCTGTCTACTCTGTGTTGTGTCCTTCTTCATGAGCTGATAGCTGTATGGGTGGAATGTCGAGGGACAGGACACACCTGTGAAGAGAGTCATGTCTGTAGCAAGGAATAAGAATAGAATCCTTTTGAGAATGTGCTTCTATCCATTCTGTTTCTGTTGCTGTGACAAAAGCAATTTAGAGAAGGGGGATATTCCAGCCTACAAGTCCAGGTTGCAGTCCGCAGTGTAAGGAAGTGACGGCACCGTGAAGCAGCTGGTCACACCTACAGTAAAGAGCAGAGAGGCACTTGCTTACAAGTGATCAGCCCACTCTCTTCTTCATCTGGTTCAGCACCTAGCCCCTGAAATGGTACCATCCACATCCTTAGTGTGTCTTCCCACCTCCCCTGCAATTAATACAATCAAGACAATCCCCTACAGAAATAGCTGTAGGCTAACCTGATCTAGACAATCCCTCATTAAGACTCTTTCCAAATTATCTTAAACTATGTCAAGTTAGCAATTAAAACCACTATCATAGTGGTAAAATGCTTTAAACTTCAAAGTTTAAAGGATTTATCTGTTTGTGTATCATTTATTTATTTGAAGTGCCAGTTATGAAACCCAGGACCTCACTCACATAAGCTAAAAAAAAAAAAAAGTTCTCTGTTCCCACCACTAAGGCTGTTTTCCATTCATAGATTTTGATTTGAGGTAATTTTAAATACACATGAACTTTCAATAAGTAATATACATGACATTTTGCACCCTTTCAGTGGTACTCTCTAGGGCAGTGGTTCTCAGCCTGGGGGTCGGAACCCCTTTGGGGGCCAAACAGCCCTTTCACGGGGATCGTATATCAAATATCCTACATATCAGATATTTACATTATGATTCATAACAGCAAAATTATAAAGTAACAACAAAATGATTCTGTGGTTGGCAGTCACCACAACACGAAGAACTATATTAAAGGGTCAAATCATTAGGAAGGTTGAGAACCACTGCTCTAGAGTATTAATATTAGTACAGTCTTCATCTTTTTCAGTTGTCTCTAATTTTTGTTGAACTCATACGTGTGTGTGTGTGCGCGCGCAACTCTTATTTCTGGTGTAGCTTTTGTAACTATGTTCAAAAATGAAGCTTTCTGTAACAGATTCTTCTCTTCATATTGCCCTTTTGTAGTCTTGTTCACCTAGCCTCTCACCTGTCTGCCTCCATCCATAGGCCCTGCCCATAACTGGTATCTTTTTGTTCTCATAGTATTTACATTTCAGTGTTGTGTAGGTAAACTATTAAGTGAGTAACTTTTTAATATATTTTCATTTAGTATAATACCTTTGATATTCATTCACGTTGTTAAATGTATCAAATTCCTTTTCATTATTGAATAATAGTCTGTCAAAATATATTTTGATTTTTGTTTGCATATATGAGAATGTAATGTAAAATGTCACTTTAAAAGTACCAAAGGTGTTACATTGTTAAATCTGACTTGGTAATTAAGAGTATAGATTTGTTTTGACATGTTAGTCATTTGGATTAGGTTTGTCTGAACATACTAAGAACAGATGAGTCAGTGTTGGTGAACTAAGACTGTTTCCAGTAGGAAAAAGAAGCATCTTTCTACTCCCTTATTCATCCAGATAAAAATCTGCAGGGATAAGAGCACCAGGCAACTCTTCCTTCTGATTCTCTTGTGTGCAGCTTGTGATCACTGAGCTAGTTGCAGTGTTCCCTGATGTGGAAGTGTCATATAACAATCTGTTGATTTTATTGGTTAAGCAATTAAGGAACTGCTTGGCCCTGATAGGTTAAAACATAGGTGGGAGGAGTAAACAGAACAGAATGCTGGGAGGAAGAGGAAGCGAGCTCAGACTCGACAGCTCTGCTCTCTGAAGCAGAGACGCCATGCTCCGCTCTCCCGGGTAGACGTGATAGCTCTGCTCTCTGAGGCACACGCGATGAAGCTCCAACCCAGGATGGACGTAGGCTAGAATCTTCCTTGGGGTGCTACATACCTTATTAGAAATAGGCTAGTCCAGGTGCAAGAGTTAGCCGAGAAGAGGCTAGAATATAATGGGCAAAGCAGTGTTTAAATGAATACAGTTTGTGTGTTGTTATTTCGGGGCATAAGCTATCCAGGCGGCTGGCGTGCTGGGGGCACAGCCCCGCCGCTCCTAATACAACAGTTCCCCATGTGAATCTCCTACCTGTGTGCCTGTGTTTGGTTTCTCTTTTACATGATTATTTTCTTTAAATGTTGTCTGATTGAAATACATCTCCCCTCCTTCCTTCTGTGCTCCTTTTCTTTCTCTGCTTCCCTAGGGAGGGTGAGTTAAGCAAGACTCTGAAGGTTTTTGAGTGTTGACTAGGAAGTGAGCAGATGGGACACAGGAAGGGGTGAGGGACTACGCAGTGATGAGAACACAGTAAGCAGCAGGAACTGGATGGGGTCAGTGTTGTTATATATATTGTTTAGAGAATGAGAGAGATACTGTAGTGTTAAGAAAGTTCCCTGATGTCAGACAGTAAATGGAGAAATGGGTTTTGAATGCAAGGATCCTGTCTGCAAGGCTATGCTGGGCATGCAGATAGACAGGAGCCTATAGCTTAGAGTTGGGGGCTCAGAAAAGGTGTCTGAACTGCAGATTAAGAATATCAAGCAGCTGGCTTCTCAGCTGTCAGTGTGGTAAATAAAACCATAACTGGTTAAGGTTCCCTGGAGAGAAGGTGCACAGTTAGGTCTGGTGTTTACTTAGAGGAATTCAGCATTCTTTCTCATATTCAGTGAAAAGCAAGCAGTACTGGAAAGGTTGAGAATAGTAGTCATTTGATGCTAAGAGGTGAGAGAAGACGAAGACCAACAGGCCCTGTGGATGGTGTTGGCAGAAGCCATCTTGGAAAATGGAGGCAGGATGTCAAGAGAATGAAGAGGAGACAAGAAAATGAATAAGAATACGTAGGCAGTGCTAAACAGAAGTTTGTTTGCAATAGGGAATTTTTTTTTACCATGGAGTTCTTTCTATTTATTTATTTATTTGTTTGTTTATTTATTTATTTATTTATTAAAGATTTCTGACTCTTCCCCTCCACCGCCTCACATTTCCCTTCCCCTCCCCCAATCAAGTCCCCCTCCCTCATTAGCCCAAAGAGCAATCAAGTTTCCCTGCCCTGTAGGAAGTCCAAGGACCACCCACCTCCATCCAGGTCTAGTAAGGTGAGCATCCAAACTGCCTAGGCTCCCACAAAGCCAGTT
>NW_026067958.1:8570395-8576357 GCF_014885135.2 Alexandromys fortis | reverse complement strand
GGTACAGAGGAACTTTGGGTGACTGTACAGGCAGCGAGATGTCTCTGTCATTTCTAGAGTTTGAAAGTTACTTATTTCTTGTTTGCTTAGGTAATATTGTATCTTTCTGGAGTCTTTGATGGAGTTAAGAATAGTTAGCTATAGTTATACTTTTCCTTAATTATGATATAGATTATTGTAATTTTTACTTGATAACTGTTTTGTTATACGTAATTTTGCTCCATTAAAGTTAAAGCCTTCTTTTTTTGTTTAAACAGAAAAAGGGGAAATGATGTGGGAGTGTCATATATCAATCTGTTTATTTCATTGGTTAAGCAATAAAGAAACTCCTTGGCCCTCATAGCTTAGAACATAGGTGGGTGGAGTAAACAGAACAGGATGCTGGGAGGAAGAGGAAGTGAGCTCAGACTTGACAGCTCTGCACACACACTGGAGCAGAGACGCCAGGCTCCGCTCTCCCTGGCAGCTCCGACCCAGGATGGATATAGGCTAGAATCTTCCCAGTAAGTGCACCTTGGGGTGCTTACACGCATTATTAGAAATGGGCTAGTCCAGGTGCGAGAATTAGCCTAGAAGAGGCTAGATAGAAATGGGCCAAGAAGTGCTTAAATGAATACAGTTTGTGTGTTGATATTTCGGGGCATAAGCTAGCAGGCGGCCGGGGTGCTGGGGACACATCCCTCCACTTCTATTATTTCAACAAATGTGTTGAAACACATTGGGGATATCATAACCCCGGCAGCACAGACATTAAGGGCCTCATTGAATAAATGGGACCTCCTGAGACTGAGAAGCTTCTGTAAAGCAAAGGACACTGTCACTAAGACACAAAGGCAACCCACTGACTGGGAGAAGATCTTCACCAACCCTGCAACTGACAAAGGGATAATCTCCAAAATATATAAAGAACTCAAGAAACTAGACCGTAAAAGGCTAATCAACCCAATTATAAAATGGGGCACTGAGCTGAACAGAGAATTCTCATCAGAAGAAGTTCAAATGGCCATAAGACACTTAAGGACATGCTCAACTTCCTTAGCAATCAGGGAAATGCAAATCAAGACAACTTTAAGATACCATCTTGCACATGTCAGAATGGCTAAAATCAAAAATAGCAATAGGGAATTTTTAAGCAGGCCTTTGGGCTATAGCTGCAGGATGTTGTAAGGCCACATGATATAGCAGCTATGCTACAGTAGAGACTTGGGTTTGTTTACAGCTAGTGCAAGAGGGTCTGCATAAGGCAAGAGGATTGCTGTTTCTATTGTTGAGGAAGCAAGACGATGTGAAAATCTAGCCTGAGTTCGGGGCCTGGCCTCAGGAAGGAGAAGGGGCAGCCTGCTGTCATGGCAGACCTGTGATAAGGCAGGAGAGAGTCTTCTATAGATAATACTGGGGAAGTAACAAACTCTCTCTAAGCAATTCATATTTCAGTGGTGAAACAAAAGAGAAATGGTTCAGATAGAGGAGTGTGTTATATAGACTTGAGGAGTAAGAAGGAGAAAATTTAAGCTAGTCATTTAGAAGCCTGACGGTGTTTTCAGAACAAGCAGAGCAGTGGGCTTCACACGCTACCATAGCGGTGGACTTAACGCTGCACATAGACCTCCTTTTCTGAGTAGGTAAGTGTCTGCAAGCTTAGGAAGCAGAGCTGTTTTGTATACAAAGAGAGATTCAGGCCAGTCATTTAGCTCATGACCCATTTTCCAGAGGATGAGCTCAATGTTGAGGCACAAATTGGGCCCTTACAGTGTGCAGATATTACCATTGGCGGGCATTACAGATGAGAAAGGAGTAAAATGTTTACTGTGGAAAATTGGAAACACATTTTGAAATATTGTATATGTTAGTGTGGGCGTGCCAGTGCCATGTGTGTTGGTTTAAACAAGAATGGCCTCCATAGGCTCATATGTTTGAGTAATTGGTTCTGAATTGGTGGAATGTAGGTGGAGGCTATTTGTTTGTTCCTGGCTGCCTAGACCGAAATAATCACACAGGAACTATATTGATTACAACAATGCTTGGCCAATGACTCTAGCATATTTACCTAGCTAGCTCTTACATCTTAAATTAACCCATTTCTATTATTCTGTGAATTACCACGAAGCTCATGGTTTACCGGCAAGGTTCCAGGGAGGGTCTGTGTCCTTCAGGAGCTACATGGGGTCTCTTTGACTCCACCATCTTTTTTTCCTTTATCTCTGCTTGGAATTCCTGCTTTGCTCTATTCTGCACTGTCATAGGTCCAAACATCTTCTTTATTAACCAGTGGTCATAAAACATACAGAGGGGGATCCCATATAACCTCCCCTTTTCTGACTAAATAAAAAGGAAGGCTTTAACTTAACATAGTAAAATTACATATAGCAAACAGGTGTCAAGAATTACAGTTACAATATTTATATCTGCTTTATCTTTCATCATAGCTAAGAAAAACTTTAATTATAACTTTATATTCTTCAACTCCAACAAAGTCCCTGGAAGGATATAATATTACCTGAGTTAACAGGAAGAACATTGTATGCACCGTCTAAAACTCTAGGATTGACAGAGACATCTCACTTCCTGAACATTCACCCAAAGTTCTTCTGTAACATAGCATCTGGCAGACTTTTCCATGAAGCAGGAAATTTCAAAGACAGTTTTGCCTATATTGACAGTTTGTCAGTCACTTTCTTCTGTGTCCTGCAGGATGTCTGGCAGACTCTTTCATGAAGTAGGAACCCTGAAGGACTACCTCACCTTTAGGCAAGTTCAGCAGTCATTTTTCTGTGGGTCCTGCATGTCCAGTTCATACAACATAGCATCAAGCAGTCCAGGAAAGAGCAGGTTCTTGCCCAAATGTCTAGCCAACTCCATAGGACCCTCTTCTGTGCTCGTCCTCCTCTTGAAGTAGATTGATACTGCCAGGAGCAGACGTGTCTCATTGTCATGAAAAGTCCTAAGTTCTTAAATATTTTAAATGCCATATTCTGTTAGTCTTTGCAAGGTTTGAAGAATAACTGTCCATCTGAAATATATCTCTGTACATCGAGAAAACCTAACTAACATGACTACAAGCTTGACTATTATAGATGACTATCTATTAACCTGTATTTCTTAATATATATTACATTTTTTAAATGAGTTGTAGAAGCAAATACCTTAACCATGAGCAAAAATATACATATAACAAAATTGATTTTAAATTTGTATCAATAAATCAAGATCCATACCAATGCAAAGTATTTATCTCTATAGCAGTATCACTATTTGGCAAGGATTCTGAGGTATAGTCTTGTGGAAAGAGGTGTGTCACAGGAGGCTGGCTCTGAGTTTTCAAAAGATTCATATCACTTTGAGTTAGTCTCAGTCTCTCTAACTTCTGCTCTTAGCTGCTGCTCCAGCTTGTGAGCTGCTGCTATGCTTTCCTCCATGGTGGTAATGGACTCCTATCTCTTAGGAACCTTGCACCTCAAATAAATACTTACTTTATAAGTTACCTTGGTTATGCTGTGTTACTGTTGCCTTGAGGGCCAGCCTTCAGCAGTTCAGTGATGGAGGGGGAAACTGTGGAGTCAGCAAACTAACTATTCAACTTGACTTTTCTGTCTGAGGGAGTAACACTTAATTCTCTGCCGCCCGTGAAAGAGACAAAACTTAGCTCTCTGGGGCTGGTGAAAAAGGGAAAAAACATACACCTTTACGGTGTCTTTATCATCTTTTTACCTCTATCCAGATGTATCCCTTTGTCTCTCTTGGCATTTTCCTTCTAACTAACTTTATCTTTTCCTTTACAGTTTATGTAATCTCATCAAAATCTATCAAGCAGTATAAAAGTTATATTGTTATATTCTGTTTTTTAAGTGAGTACAAGTAAAAAAAAATGATTTCCATATGATTAAACTTTTTATATATGACAGGTAAAAGGCAAGTTGTCCCAAGAGCCTACATGCAGTCATACCCAAGCAACTTGTTATAGATTAACAGAGAATTTGCAAGCAAAGTATTTTTCTCAACCAGTTCTTTTACTGGCAGACTGCATTTTGCGATTACAAAGAAAGGACCAATCATTTTGTTACTTATCTCAAAAGACAATCTTATATGAAATCTTAGAAGAATCACAAATCATATCTTTTATATAAGAAAAAGAATCAGTCTTCTCTACTTTAAGTCCTCAGAGTGCATATTTATTCATCAGAAGTTTTGTATATCAGGATGCTAAGGACAGAAATGGGTACAAGAAATTAATCGTTTCTTTGGTCATCAACCCATCCTATCAAGAAAGGCTTACCATTCAGCAGTAGCCAGGCTACCATTGTTCCTGCTCCTTGGTTTCAATGAGTCCCTTGCTCAGCTATTAAAAGTATGTTCTTAAATTGTTTTCCAATATTTTTTTTTACCTTGGAGCCATTAATAAAAACACCTTAACCTAACCTTAAGTCACTATTTAAAGCTTTTTTTTAGCTATGTGTACATGAAACCTGTAAACATCCCTACCAACATTAAGATTAAAAGAACGTGAGATAACTTGTTTTTCTTAATCATTAACTAAGCCACAGTCTATCTATACAGCTCCTCAAGAGAAACTAACTTTTCCTTGCTAAATGTGTGACATTTCCTTGTTCTTATTCTTTATACTCTACAGCCCCTACTTTACCAGGGGCAGCACCATTTCTTGCTTTTACTTTAGTAGTTTCTATTAAACTAACCTCTATCATAGTCCTTATTATATTTACTAAAGACCCTCAATCGTCAAAGTTCTACTTAAACTACCACTATAAAATCATTGCTTCAGAGAACAGTGCAGCTTAGGAGGAATCATCTTCACAATAATCCACAGGTAAGAATGCCCAGTAGAGTGGGATATTTCCATGAGATAATCACACTAAATTGAAGGCCGTGGGGATCTCTCCACACCCACCCAGACCATGCCCAATACTAGAGGAAAATGGCAGTGGCAAATGTGTAAAAGCACAGCAGTAGCAACAAACATTCTGGAACCAAAACCATTGGGCCTTGCCTATTCTAGATTCACCGATCAGAGCTTTGTTTCCTAGTGGACTGATCTCATGAACTTCAGTTTCCACCTGCTGGTCCTTTGACATGGCCATTGTCATTGTATTATCACACCAATAGAAAAGTCTAAACACCGTGACATGCAGTTTTCAGGAGTGGCTTTTGGCCTTCCACCTTGAGTTCTGGGGATCAGGTCATCAGGATTGGGTTGCAGATGGCTTTATCCACTGGCCCTGCTATCATATTCTAAAACAGACACTTGCAATGCTTTATTGTATTTTACCTTATTTTTAGGGGGAAAAAAAGAGTCTTTAGGGCCTGGAGAGATGGCTCAGTGTATAGAGCATTTGCTGCTCTTGCAAAACTCTTATGTTGAGTTCCTAGCATCTCCATTGGATAGCTCACAATGGCCTGTCACTCCAGACAGCCTGTATGCATGTGGTACACATACATTCACATGCACATATACATAAATGTTTCTTTTAATTTTCTGACACTTTATATGTTTGGAGTTGTACTAGTTTTAGAGGATATTTTTTCCCATCAGCAGGACTCCTCAAACAACTTTCACATAACCAGATCTTTACATTGCTAACCAAGCTTCTGTATGCATGTCTATTCATTAGATAAATGGTGGGAAAGTATGAGATACTTCTGACACATTTTATTTGGTCAGGAATTTTTTAATAAAACGTAATTTAATGATGGGTCTCCTCTCTATAACCTGCCAAGATAATTACTTTCCTTTAGCTAATTCAAATTTTTATTTAAGGTAACGGAGAGTAGCTGTCATAATTGAAATATTGTGAATGTGCATGTGTGTTGCTTTCTTAAAACAGTCATGATGTGCATCGAAGACTGGCCTGGAGCCTGCAGCACATCTTCCTGTCCCTCCTTCCCTAGTGCTGGAATTGCAGACCTGTGCCCCAGTATACCTGGCTAATATAATGTCTGTGTGTGTGTG
>NW_026067958.1:8518516-8570266 GCF_014885135.2 Alexandromys fortis | reverse complement strand
GGTGTAGTTTTCTGTGGGCCTGTGCCAGTGGTGGTTAGAAGTCAGCATCACCCGTCATTTTTTAGGAACTGTCCATCTTGTTTAGTTTTCTAATTTTTTACCACATTGATTGATTGATGATTGATTGATTAATTGAGGTAGATGTCTGTGAACACATAAAAGCACAAGCATCAATAAGCACATGCAAAAACACGCATGTGTATTCTATAGTACAAATGTGAAGATCAGAGAAAACTTTCGAGAATTCATTTTCCCCTTATACATGTGGGTCCCAAGGGCTGACTTCTGATTATTAGGCTTGGCAGCAAGAATCTTTACCCACTAAACCTTGTCATCGCAAATGGAATTTCTTTTTTCTGTTTTCTGTTTCCTTCTTTTTTCTTCCTCTTTCTACCTTCCTCCACAACCCCAGAGAGGGTGGTGGTGAAGTCAGTAGTCCTGACTGCCCTGAAACTTTAAACCACGCTGGCCTTGAGCTCACAGACCCATTTGCCCCTGTCTCCCAAGTGCTGGGATTAAAGGTATGTGCCACCATGTCCAGCTCACTCTGATTTTTCAGTTAGTCTCTTTCACTGGGAACCTGTGGCTCACCAGTTAGGTGACACTGGCTGTCTAGCA
Source organism: Alexandromys fortis (assembly GCF_014885135.2). Classification (NCBI taxonomy): domain Eukaryota; kingdom Metazoa; phylum Chordata; class Mammalia; order Rodentia; family Cricetidae; genus Alexandromys; species Alexandromys fortis. The sequence continues at coordinate 8,569,648 of NW_026067958.1, read as the reverse complement.
AGCCCCAAGGATTTGCCATCTCTGCATCCTTCAAGTGCTGCAACTAAAAGCCTGTGTCACCACACCCAGTTTTTTCTGTGGGTGCTAAGGTTTGAACACAGGTTCTTGTGATTGTGTGGCAAGGACTTTTCTGACTGCCAGCTCAGATGTCTTTTTCTCTTTTGTTTTTAGAGACAGGGTTTCTCTGTGTAACAGCCCTAGCTGTCCTGGAACTCCTCTGTAGACCAGGTTGGCCTCAAACTCACAGAGATCCACCTGCCTCCACCTCCTGAGTGCTGGAATTAAAGATGTGTACCACCATCACCCAGCCATATATTTTTTTTAATAATGAAATTTTCTCTTTAGACTACATTATACTCAGATATGCTAAAATCACTTTTGTACTGATTCTCTTGCATATTTTCTGTTCTAGAATACAACAGATTTTACTTTTGATTTTTGAAAGAAAATGTGCTTATTATAACATAAATTTTAACTCTGTTAATTTGAAGTTGGCTTATAATAAAGAGAATTGACATAGAAACAGTAGAATTATTATACAGAACACTAAAAAAAGATTATTTTTTTTTGTTTTCACTAGTCTTATGAATAACATTGTAGGTAAAAGGATGGTGTACTTAGAGAGATGTATTCCTTGCCAACATAAAAAGAAAGATTATGTTTAAGCCTACAGTTCTCAAAGTTAAGTGGGGCTTTAGTCTTTAGAATAAAGTCTCTTTATGCACCCTTTAAAAGATGTTGTCTTTACCCACCATGTGGCCCTCTGTGAGAACAAGTGTTTTTACTGTCTGGGGAGATTTGACAGTGTTACATCCTTCCCCTCTGTTTTCGCCCAGCTGTGGCTTGAGAGCCTTATCCTTGGCTGTTCTCTAGAAGACTACTGGACTTCAAAATTTGTCAGAGTGTAGTACCCTTATCTCTTGAGTACCAATCAGCACTTTTTCCTCCATTTTTCTTTTCAGCAAATCTTGCTTCCTCCAATCCATGATCTCTTTCAATCCACTCTTTGGTTGTTCTTAAGTCTGTCTTCTTTCCTCCCTCCTTCACATGACTATTGTGGGAATACATGCTGTTTCTCTTCACCCAGTATCATAGACATGGATGGAGCACAGAGAGACTTGGACCCTCCTTCCCGAGGACTATATATGGGGGAACCCAGTGCACACTAGTCCCCAGGAACTAATGGGATTTATTGCAAGACAAACAAAGTAAATTTACCTTCAAAGTCTATATATTGCTGATGAGGGCAGTTAAAAAATTTCATTGAATCTCTTCTTGTGTGAAAACTTTGCAATGTGTTCACCAAAATCAGAAAAACGCATAGCATGTGAATGTGAAAGCATGTTTTAGATTTAGGCTTATTTATCCTGGTGGCTGCCTTGGGTGCATAAGCCACAACAGCTTCTAAAACTCCTTTGCCAGACTTAACATCTTATGATTTGGATCATACAGTTGATGCTATTAATTTCCTTTCATTAAAACTTACTATTACAGGTTTGGAAACAGTTCATCATGAGGTTTTGGGGGATTTTGTTTGTTTGTTTGTTTGTTTTATTTTTTTGAGACAGGGTTTCTGTGACTTTGGAATCTGTTCTGGAACTAGCTCTTGTAGACCAGGCTGGCCTCGAACTCACAGAGATCCACCTGCCTCTGCCTCCCGAGTGCTGGGATTAAAGGTGTGTGCCACCACCACCTGGCCCACGAGGTTTTTAAAAGCAAAATGCTTTCATTACTTTCAACAAGGGACACGTGACAAAAAATAGCAGTTCAATACTAACATCTACATGTATGTATGTGTGTGCCTTTGGAGACCAGAAAGTATTTCTTATCCCCTAAAGCTGCAGTTACAAGTGGTTCTAAGCCATCTCACATGGATACTAAAAACTAAACACAGATCTCCTGAAAGAATAGCAAGCACTGTTAACAACTGAACCCTCTTTCTAGCCTCTTGTAGTGTGTGTGTGTGTGTGTGTGTGTGTGTGTGTGTGTATAAAACTCAGAAAAATGTTTGATTTGGAAAATGATAGGATCTCCCTGTTGCCAACCAAGAGAGCTATACTTTGGTAATAGCAGCTGGTGATCATGTGTTAACTTCAAGATAATCTAGAAACAAAACTTGGACATTTCTTTGTTCTATAAGTTCATATAGTTCAGTGGTTAGTCTTTAAGTTGCATTCATGTACATATTGTTGGAAAAGTCAGCACTTTGTTTAAGTGATAAACTTTCCTATTATAGGCTAATGGAATAAAAGATAGGACAAGTAACTTTATTTCCTAGTTTGTGCCCCTTAGAGTTATTAAGAATGAATGTATTAAAAATAACTCCAAACTAGATTTTATTATGTATATGTCTTGCCATTGGGGTTGGCATAAGTATTTATTTTAAATACACCAGAATAAGTTGGAGTCCATTTCCAGACTCAACAGTAAACTTGTAAGACCTAACAGTTACACTCAAAAGAACACTCCAAGAGCATGTGTGGATCATCTCCAGGACAAACTGTTAGGTTATATAACAAGTATAAAGAAGAGTTCAGTATCACAGTGCACCATCTGGTCACTGTGTGTAGCACTAGCAGTAATCACAAAGAAATTTGGGGATTGAACAAGTATGTAGAAATTAAATAATACTCCCAAATTATTGGGAGTTCAATAAAGAAATTACAAGATAAATTTGAAAATATTATAAGTTAAATTAACCCAAAGCGTGGTACACCAAAACTTGTAGGATACAGTTGGAGAAGGGCAATTTTCATAGAGAATTTGTTCCCAGTAATGGGACAGCGTCACTCTTGTCACCATAATACCTGAGGAATTCCCAAAACTTTTAGAGGTCTGACTCAAACCAAACTGGGATTCATGGCTTCAACTCAGATAAACATTTGAAGACTAGCTTTGATAAAGCAGAGTTGGGGTTTAATACAGAGCTTATAATAGAGATTCTCGCTATCGAAGAGGCAGTTACTGGGAGACTGGAAATGACCATGTAGGTCCTCTGGATACCATGAACAATTTATATCAGCCAGATTTCAGACAATGACACATCCAGTAACTATCGTACAGGTATACACACCAACACCAAAAGCAGAAGAAGATTCATCAACAGTTTCTACACAGATCTACAAAACAAGGTCAGTAGGGTGCATAAGAATGACAAACTAATCGTTGTGGGTGACTTCTGTGCAAGAGTGGGATCCGAAGAAAGAATAGACTATAATGTCATGGGAACATATGGAGTTGGACAAAGGAACAATAGAAGGGAACAACTGCTTTCTCTCTGCTATGCAAATGATTTGTATATATCCAACACAAAATCCAACAGGCCAAACCAGCTAGATGTAGGACATGGAAATCCCCTGACAAATGCACATACAGCCAAATTGACTACATTCTAGACAGCAGGAAACCCTTATCTAGCATCCAAAACAGCTGATCATTTCCTAACTTAGGTCAAATTACCAACTTGTTGTGGCCAACATTCAACTGAAACTTAGGAGAGGCACACCAGGCGAGACAAACCGGAAGATCGATTATAAACAACTGATGAATGCAGGTGTAGGAGAAAGTACTAGAGAACCGCTGGAAAAAAATGAGGGAAATCACTAAACAACCTTTACAAATATAGAAAGCAAATGAGAGAAAATCAAAGGAGCTATACAGGAGGCTTTAAGTGGGAAATTTGGTTATGCAAAAAGGGCAGTACCAGTAGACTGGCTTACTGCAGAGAGGATCAACCTGGTGGACAAAAGAAGGAAGCTAAAGAGCAAATGAAGGGTCAAAACACCACAACTATCTGTGCAGGGAGGTCAAAAGAAGAGCGAAGGATAGAGAGCTGTATATATAAGATATATGCAAAGAGCTCAAAAAGGCTAGATTCCATAATAAAACACATCTTGTCTATGAAACTATCAGGCAGATAACTGCCAGATATGCTCCTCAGATTCAGGTGATTCAAACTGGGCAAGGTCATTTATTACCAGAACTGGGGGAAGTAAAGCAAAGATGGAGACAATATTTTGACACCCTGTACAATGACCCTAATGCTGTCAGCGTAGCCTACAATGAGAAGCACTTCGGCAGCCACTCGAACACCAGAGATGATGAGGAAATATTGAGTAGTGACCAGATTGAGATAGAGGAAGCTATCAAGAGAGCAAAATGCAGGAAGGCCCCAAGAGTGCATGGCATCATGGTGGAGGAGCTGGAGGCAGCTACAATAGGCTCAGGGGCCAAGGTGCTTCTCAAACTCTTCAGAGAGATGAGAACATGAAGTGATTCCCACAGAATAGAAGCACTCAGTTGTAATTCCCATACACAAGAAGGACAAGCTGGACTGCTCAAATTATAGGGGCATTGTGCCATAGCAGAAAGATCTTCTCCTCCATTATCCTGCAACGGATCAAAGGCAGAATAGAGGAGATCCTAGCAAAGGCCCAGTGCAGATTCATAGCTAACAGGAGCACAATAAATCAGATCTTCCCTTTGAGGCAACTGGCAGAAAAATACAAAGAATTTGGAAAAGACTTATATATCTGTTACATCGACTTCAGGAAGGCATTTGGAAGCATTCAGAGGAAAAGACTTTGGGAAACAATGAGATTCTACAGGTACCCAGAGAAAATCATAAGAATACTAGGAGATGCCTTTAAAGATATCTTTGCACCAGTCAAAGCCTGTGGAGGACCAAGTTTAAGACAATCATAGGAGTGTTGCAGGGATGTGTCCTCTTACCACTACTCTTTAATATATTTCTGGAATTAATAGTAGCAATAGCCCTGGAGGATAAGGAGATAGGTGTGCAAAATAGGTGGTGTGCAAATCAATAACTTGTGTTTCACCAACGATACAGCAGTCCAAATGAGCTGCGGGCCGTGGTAAATAGAGTGGTGGAAGTAAGTGAAAACCTTGGTATAAAAGTAAACATTGGGAAGACTGAGATATAACACTTGGGAAGGGTGCACAAGGATTTTAATATTGTAAAGAATCAGAACCTCAAGCAATCAGTCAACTCTATCTGGGAGGAAACCTCAGTTCAAAGGAAGGAACTATTTCAGATGTCAAGAGGCAGATGGGGATAGTGAGGGCTGCATTCCAGGCACTAGGAAAGGTTTGGTCAGCAAGAGACAAAATGACAACAAAATTACAAGTATACGAGACACTTGTCTTGCCTTCTTTACAACTCCGAAATGAAACACTGGACAATGAAACACTTCTGAACAACGGCTGAATGTGTTTGAGACGGCATGTCTCAGGAGAATTCTAGGCATCACAGAAAGACATAGGCTGCGCAACAATGACATTAAGAAACTTCGTCATCTACAGAAGGAAATAAACTACAGGATATGGCAACAGCACTTGAGGTGCTTATGCCATGTTATGAGAATGAATGACAGCAGATACCTGAAGATAGCACTGCTTGGAGGACTGCATGGATAAGGTGAAGAGGAAGACCCAAAAGATGCTGGGTAGACAGCATAAAGGAAAACTGTGGAGCCTTAGGTATGACAATAACACAAGCATCTAGGACTGCCCAGGAGATGAACAACTGGAGAGCCACCATAAACGGGCTGCCCATGAATGATTAAGCATTTCTGGGGCATTGATGGTAATAATGATGGTGATGATGGTGATGATAGAGATTTAAGAACAAGTGTTGGGGGAAAGGTACTCCAGAGCATAGGTGTGGGCTTCTTACAAACCTGCCCTTCACCATCTTCACAATACTCAGACCTGCCAATTTAATGGGTTTGGAACTTACTGTTTTCAGAGATTGCTAAGGAATCTAAATGAGAGGACCACAATCAATAAAATCACAGGGGTACAGGAAGGTAGGGGATCTTACTGCAAACAGTGAGCAAATCTTACTGAGTCTTCTCCTTGAGAAGACATCAGAAAATGTGTTGGGAAAGGAGAGAAACCTACCAAAGGGAGTGCACATTTAGGATTAAAGCCCTTGCTTACTGTTATTTTAACGTAAAGTGTCTCTATACAAAAGGAATATTATGTCTATATTGTCAGCTTTGACAGAAAATTCTAATTGTGCTTTCTTGCTTCTTAGTTGGTGAGAGACTTTAATCAGATTCTCAAGTAACAGGCTCCTTTCCTTTCTCTTACATCCATATTTTTTTATTTTGCCTCAAAATGGATAGCTACAGATGCTGTATGTGTATGTGTGTACACGTGTATATACACAAACATGCATATATGCATGCCCCTGAGAATATGTAGATACCAGAGGACAGCATCAGGTGTTGATTTTCACTTTCTTCCTTGTTTGAAATCGAGTATTTCTGTTCACCTCTGCATATTCCAGATTCCCTGGTTCACAAGCTCCCAGGGGCTTTCCTGTCTCTGCCTTCCATCTAACCAAGCACTAGGATTGCAGATGGACACATTGCTTCATCTGACTTTCATGTGAGTTATGGGGATCCAAATGGAAACCATCTCCCCCAAAGTCCCTAGATGTCTATTTTTTAAAGAATGATCCCAAATTAAATTTAACCTCCCACCTTAGCAACCTAGAAAGAGAACACCATGTACACAACCAATAGAAAGAAAATAATAAATAGTAAACCACAAGTGGGGTGTGGTGGTACACACTTTTAATCCCAGCACTTAAACGGCAGTGGCAGGCCCATCTCTGTTCATAGCTAGCCTGGTCTACATAGCAAATTACAGGCCAGCCGAGGCTACATAATGAGACTTTGACTATAATAATAATATAACATAAATAATTATAAGGCTACATAATGAGACCTTGTCTCAGATAATAATGACAAGAACAACAAAGCACAAGTAAATGATGAAAACTACTGGAGAAAAGGAATGACTGGAAAAATTGGTTCTTTAAAAATCAATTGAAGAAAATGAACCTTTAGCCAGACCAACAGAGATGAAAGTCAACAGTCCAAATACTAAAGTCAACACTGAAAACAGAGCATCACTGCTCCTGTTAAAGAAATGTAAAGGCTTATAAAGGAATACTAAGAACAAATACGTTCTTCTGATTACTTCATTAAAATAAATAATTCCTAAAAGACAAAACCTATCCAGACTGACTCAAGAATAGAAAATTTGAACTTTTAACATGTAAAACAGTTGATTCAACCCACACAATATTCCTTCTCCCCTCTCTTCTCCTGCCTCTTCTCCTTTCCTCTCTTCTTTCTCTTTCAGGCTCAGATGAATTCTCTCAAAATTTTGAGGAAGAATTGACAGTAGTCCATGTTTTCTCAGATGTGTGGAAAGGAATAACATGTTTCCCAGATTATTCTGTAAGACCAAGTAGAATTTAAACAATAAAACCACACAAGAAAACTAGACAAACCCTTATAAATATAGATGCAAAAACAGTCAACAAAATACTAGTGTACTAAATGAAATAACTGAAAGAATTGCAAATCAGTACCAGGTGGGTTAATCTCAGGAATGCAAGATTGACTCAACATTATAAACCCCAAGGAGCGTGTGTGTGTGTGTGTTTAAAAGCCCTGTGTCATCTTAATAGAAACAGGATGCATTTAATGGCATTTAAGTCCTTCTTGTGAAAAGAATGAGCAGACAAAGAGTAGAAGAGAACTTCTTACCCTGATGAAGGGCATCTCTGAAAACGTGTCAGCTCAGATACTTTGTGGTAGAAGACTAAAATGCTTTCCCATCAAAGTTAGGAAAAGGAAAAGTCTTTGTTTTGTCTCTACCTTTATTCAGTGTTGTTCTGAAGGTTCTAACTGGCACAAGTAGACAGGGAAAGAGGTCCCAATTTGTATATCACAAGATTTTGCTTATAAAATCTTTTAAGAAACATGTTAAGAAAAAAATGGTTATACTAAAAATTAAGTATCAAGGCTCAAAGATACAAAATCAGCATAAATACCAATTGCATTTTTACGCACTAGCCTTGAATCTGAAAATAACTAAGTAAGGCAACATTTACAGTAGCATCAAACCAAAAATAAATTTAACAAAAGAAGTTCAAGACTTGTAACATGAAATGCTAAAATAATTTCAAAATTAAAGCCTTAAATTAGGAAGGACATTCCAAGTTTTTACGGTGGGAGAGTTAACACTGTTAGCATGACAGTCCTTCATACACTAAACTACATACTCAGTGCAAGCTCTGTGCAGTCAGGACTTTCCCATATTGCATGTATTGACAATCTGATCTTTAAAATTTGAATGGAAATCCAAGGTACTTAGAGTTGCCAAACTTGGCTTGGAAAGCTGGGGGTATGGGGAAGTGAGGAAATACTGATTCATCCTTCTTAGTATCATGACTTAAATTACAAATTATAATAAAGAAGTCAGCATGGTACTGCAGTAGGGATAGGAGATTTGTAGAATAGAAGGAAGAATCCAAATGCACCCTGATATTTCTGCTACACTATTTTTCAATAAGGATGCCCAGAAAAATCAATAGGGATAGGATAGCTTTTCACCAAGTGGTCCTAGAACAACAGCAACAATAACAACAAAAGGAAAACCCCTATATTATGTATAGAAGTTATGTAAAGACCTAAAGATAAAGGTAAAAAATTTGAAAAACTCTGAGAGGAAACCAAGGGTTGACATTTTTATGACTTGAGTTATGCAAAATAATTTATAAGATTGACACTCAAAGCACAAGTAACAAACTAAAAGTGGGTAAGTTGGCTTGCACCAAAATTAAGAACCTTCAAGGCTGAAATGACAAGCCAGGATATAAAAAAGAATATTTGCAAATTATATCTGGTAAGAAGCTTGTATTCAGAATAGTTGAAGAACTTTTACAACTCATCAATAAAAAAGTAGCATAAATAAATATGTACACATACATATACAATTTTTTTGTATGTGTGTCAGTGAGTAAGACTGGGCGGTGGTGGCACACACCTTTAATTCTAGCACACGGGAGGCAGGTCTTTGTGAGTTCTAGGCCAGCTTGGTCTACAAGAGCTAGTTCCAGGACATCCAGAGCTGTTACACAGAGAAACCCTATCATACAAAAAACAAAAACAAGTTGCCAGTGAGCACATGAAAAGGTACTAAATGTCACTAGTCTTTCAAGAATTACCACAGTGCCATATGATAAAAAAGTAGAAACAGGCATTTCTGGGATTGTGTAGCACCTGAAGAATTCATATACTGCTAGTGAGGATTATATATGAAGTATTATCAGACAACCTGACAGTTCTTAAGAAGGTTGAGCATGAAGTACCATGTGACCTAGCCAGTGGTTATGTAGAATATATCCATTCTGATTGTATATAGAACACTTCAAAGGAGGATTTGTGATATGTAGTTTGGCACCCTATAACCTACCCTATAGCTGTGTGGAATATAGCCATTCTTGCTGTAGATAGACTAACCCTTTAAAAGGAGACTTTGTGGCATGTCAGTTTTATCATAACCAATTGCTGATTGAGCTCCTCTTGGGTTTCTGTTGTGATGCTACATGCTTGATGTTAGATGCTGAATACAGAGAACTGTGAGCCCACTCTCCTAAAGCATTTCTGTTGTTGGTACTAGGCATTATTAAATAAAATCACAAATATGAGAGAAATATGTATTGAGAACTAGGAGAGCCTTTGGAGGTGGAGCCTAGTGGAAATAAGTTAGACCACTGTGAGAACATGCTCTTAAAGAGAATATTGGAGCCCCTACCCCTTCTTCTCTGTCTATCCTTTTGCATCATGAGAAGGAGCAGCCTCCTCTGCTATTCCTCCTGTTATGAAATGTACTCCCCCACTATTGGCCCTATAGTGACTAGGCCAAATCCCATCTGAAACTTTAGAGTCCATGAATAAAGTAAATCCTCCACTAAGTTAATTGTCTTAGGCATTTTATCATTACAGTGAACAAGTGCAGCATATGTAAATTCTGTATTGAGAGGAAGTTGTTATGCTTAAGAAATTCAAGGAAGGCTGGGTAACTGGGGTGCAGAACTGGGGCAAGAAATAGGGGGTGAAGTGAGTCAAGAGCAGACCATGAAACCCCACAGAAGCCTGTTTGGAGTATGTAGTTTTCTAGGCAGGGGATGATGCAACATGTGCCAGGAGATCAGCAGCAGAGAAGGGGAAACATGGATGTCAGAGGGCTTTTAGGAGATAGCGCTGATGCAGTGTGATGTGCTCCATGGCAGAGAAGGTGAGAGGGAGAGTGCAAGCCACAGCTCTGAGATGTGGCTTTTGAAAATGAAAATGTTGCAGTACGAATTTCAGCCAGAAAATCCCCCTTGGATTTTATTTTAAAGCACCTCAGGAAACATGGCTGCTTGCTTTCTGCTGGGAAGTATCGTTTTCTTACTATGCTAAGTCACACATATTATAGAATTGTGCAGCTTACTGATAGCAAGTGCTTTGAGAAAGCAAAAATTTAAGAAAATTTTGCAAATACTTTATAACATTGGCCATATTAATTTTGCTCTGAGCCTTGTCCTCATAAGAACCCTTATGTCCTTGGCCTGATGCTATGGAGATCATCTGTCATTTAAGTTTCTTCATGTTTCTGTAAGTAATGAAAGCAGACTCTGAAGTAATTGTCTGGCACATAGCTGCCTTCCAGTGACAGCTCTTTGGAATAAGTTCACTTTTAGCCATTTCTTATTTCCTTGGCCAGCCAAACTCCTCAAATGTCAAGTTCTTCTGTGTTTTTATTCTGAAGTTATTGAAGTTACCATCTTTCATTGTAACTTCTAAAGGCAACTTTAGAAATAACACTATGCTGAAATAAATTTTAAGTATTTAGTTAAATAATTTTAATAACACCAACTTTTTCAAATGCCCACTGAAAAATCTGTTATTCTGTATGTTGTTGGATTTGGAATACCAGCAGTCCTCAGAGCTAAAAAAGTAATAGAAATAAGGACAGCATGCAAGTGAGTGCGGGTTAAGTTTACTGTAGTGTGGCAGTTGAACATTCCTGCTAGCATACTAGTAAGGGACAAACAATAGAGCTGTGTAAATGTCCTCTGCTCATAGCAAAGCTGCAAGGAAATTTAAGTAAGAAAGTTCAGAAGTCATTTAGAGATAGCACTAGTGACTTTCGGCACCCTTTTCCAGGGACAGTATCATCAACATGTATTCCAGTGAGCAGCACACAGTAAGAAATAGGGACTTGGATGCCCAGTCTTTCCATGTGAACACTGAAAACCCCTCCATCTGAGCCCTTCAGTTTTTGTTACTGTCTAGAAAGGCTCAGTAAAGCTTAGTTGTTTATTATTAACTGTTAAGTGTATCGCATTGTTTTCTACATGTGCTTAATCTATGATACATTTTAATTTCTGAGAATTGTCACATAAAATGGAAATTTTACAAGAAAAGAACAAATGGTGAAGTTAAAGGACAAAGCATGGTGCCTGTCCATGAGTCTCAAGAAGACATTTACTCCTTGTGTAAGCTTAGATAATTCACATAAGCCATTCGTGCCAGAGTTTCTTTATGTGTAAAATAGGGATCATAGAAATACCCATTTCATGGCTGTAATTAAACTAACACATGCTGAGAATACTGCTTGGTACATTTAGTCTAAAATATTCATGCCATTTGTTTGTTTGTTTATTCTTGCTGCAGCAGTTGCTATTTAGTAGTGTAGCTTATTCCTGCCTGTACATGAGAGCTTAGTTCCATTCTGGTGGTGGTGGTGTACTTCCTCATACGTGGGGCTGGGGCTAGGATGGCCTTAAAGATAAGGATACTTAGCTACTAAATCAGTGTCCTCAATCTTCTTAATGCTGCAATCCTTTAATACAGTCCCTCATGCTGTGTTGACCCCAACCATAAAATTCTCATTGTTATGCTATAACCGTAAGTTTTACTACTGTTATGAATCATAATGTAAACATCTGATATGCAGGATATCTGATGTGACCTCCCAAAAGGTTGCTGCCCACAAATTGAGAACTGCTATACTAAGAGGTATGAATCAGATGTTCTAAACCATTGATTTAGGATAACAGATTATAATTCACAGGCCACTTTAGGCCTATAATCTAAGAATGCTTTCTTTTCTCTCTCTCTCTCTCTCTCCCTCTCTCTCTCTCTCTCTCTCTCTCTCTCTCTCTCTCTCCCCCCCTCCCCCTTTTTTCCCCCAGACAGCTTCTCTCTCTGTCTCCCTGGCTGACCTAGAACTCTTTGTATAGGTCACCCTGACCTGGAACTCAGAGTCTGTCTTTGCCTCCCCAGTGCTGGGATTAAAGGTCTATTTTATCATGTCTGACTAATAGACTTTTACATTTCTGAATTATTAGGGGGAAAAAAACCTAAAAGATTATGCTCATGACAAATGAAAATTAGACAGTTTGGTTTCAGTATTCAGGAAAGGGGTGGAGTAATTTTGTAGGTATTCTTTATTTTGTTTTATTAGTAGGAGAGTAGTGAGAGACAATGGGCACCTCAGAGCCACAAAACTGGAAATACTTCCTGAGAAGTATTCATTCATAGAAGTTCGCATTACTTGTTTGTATGGTCATTGATTGTGTTAATTAACAAATAAACTTATGATTTTTAACTATCCTGCTTTGACAAAAGATGAACACATACATACAGAAGCATATGATTTCCACCAGTCATTTTTATGGCCATAAAATGTCTACTCTATTTTTTTCAAGTATGTGTTTGTGTGCGGAACCCAGTGGCATTGAGTTCCTTAGAGGTGTAGTTACAGCTAGTTGTGAGCTACCAAATGGTGATGCTAAAAATCAAACCCAGGTCCTCTGCAGGAGCAGACAGTGCTCTTACATGCTGAACCATCTCTCCAGCCCCACGAAGTTTCTATTTTGATATGATTTAGAAAAAGTATAACTTTTGTCTTGCTTCGGATTACCTCAAAGCTGGAATGCAAGTTCATGAATAAATTCAGTTGTGCAAATACTGACAGACCCCAAAGCCTTAGGTTTTCATTAGTGATTGTTAAGATTTGGCTTCTTCTCATTAATTATCAAGAGCAAAAGCTGATGTGTAAGTGTATGAATGTGGGTGTTGTTTGTATCTGAGTGTGTATTAAGGAAGTTTGTTAAATTTTTTTTGCTTATGATAGGTTTGAAGCAATCTAACAGTAATTGATTTTAGTAACAGCATGCCTTTAGAATATAATAGCAATAGAGTCCTTTCAAAGGTCACTTATTTGTGATTCAGAGTTTAGTTTTGGGAGGCCGGAGGTGGAGGTTTGGAGCATTATGCTTAGGGGACATATGCTTTAATTTTGTCACACCAGTCAGTCATTTGGGCAAGTAATCTTTGTTCCTGTCCTCATCTGTGTTTAACTGTGTGTATTTTGTTGATTGTGTAACCTTTATAAATAGAAGTATTTTGTCTTAGAATATCTGTAAAATCTTGTATCTCCTTTTGTCTAGGTTTATATTCTTTAAAGTCGATTTGTCAAATGTATTTGAATGATGACTCTCAAGGCCCTTGGAGTAATGGGATCAAGACAGATATGAACCCTGCCCTTGTAGAGTCTTGAGTCTGCTGAGGAAGATACACATTAAATTACATCAATATAAGTATGATCTGTATTGGGAGAAGAGAACTAAATTGTACAAAGGCGATATAGCATCTCAGAACTTCAGCTCATCTGGGTAAGTCAGAATACTTGTCTGTTCAGATTATTTTTGAGTTTTATACTGATATTTTAAATGATCTATTAGTAAATTGAAATTATTTTCAATTGGAAAAATATAGAAAGACAAAAAGTTGATGAACTTACATATATCATTTCAGTAGAACTACAATCTTCTGAATTTGTTTTTAATGGCTGATGGATAGATTTTTATAGTTGATTTTTCTAGAAAAGTATTTATTGAGTATAATGTCATGTGAAATTGAGAAAGGCACAAATAATTTTCTAAGTACTCTAAGTTTATCGTATTTGAAAATCAAAATAAGTATTTGCCCTTGAACAGAAAAGTATCTTAAAGTAGATTCTAGCTACAGGTTTCCTCTCTCTTACAATAGTGACTAACAGCTCTTAGTATAAAGCACATGGCTGTAGAGTGTACATGGAGTGTTCTTATACAAACCTGGACAGTATAGCCCACTGCACACATGTGTTATGTGGCATAGTCTATTGTTCCTTTAGCTGCAAACCCATGCAGCACATCACCTAACTGAATTCTGTAGACATTTAATACCATGCTTTGTGTGTATCTACATCTGGAAACAGTACAGTGTTGAAATAAGAGCGGTGGCGGGGCTGCGTCCCCAACACCCTGGCCACTTGGCTAGCTCATGCCCGAAATAACAACACACAAACTGTATTCATTTAAGAACTGCTTGGCCCATGAACTCTAGCCCTTACAGGCTAATTCTCGCACCTGGACTAGCCCATTTTCTAATGATGTGTGTAAGCACCCCAAGGTGCGCTTACCGGGAAGATTCTAGCCTATGTCCATCCGGGTGGGAGTTGCCTGGGAGGGCTGAGCATGGCGTCTCTGCTCCAGAGAGCAGAACTGTCAGTCTCTCCGGGAGCAGAGCAGAGTCTGCCCTCATTTCCTCTTCCGCCCAGAATTCTATTCTGTTTACTACCCCCACCAATGCTTTAACCTATGAGGCCAAGCAGTGTGTTTATTACTTAACCAATGAAATCAACAGATTGATATATGACACTCCCACATCAGTACAGGAAAAGTGAAGCTAGCATACCTTTGTAAGGCAGACATCGGAATAGAACTTACAGAACCTATGTGAAAGTGTTCCTCATCAGCAAGGAAATGAGGCATAAGAACACGTGACTGGAATGTAACTCAATACTTTTAAAATTTCATTTCTTACTTTATTTACTTATTCAATTTATTTATTTAATTACTTTATTTCTTTATTATAATTAATTTATTAGTGCTGTTACTTTTTTACTTTGTTAAGTTTTAATTTTTTTTTACATGTTACTTATTTTCTGGGGTGTCAAGGCTGACAGTCCCAGGCAGGGAGACATCACGCTGCCTGTGAGAGACAGATTGGAAGCAGAAGGAAGAGCTGCCTGCCTCAGTGGAGGACTGGGGAGGGAGTGGGACAGACCATTACACTGCTGCCTTCTGCTTTTTATATTCTTTGTGCTCCCTCTTCTGTAATGTTCACTGAGACTGGATAAGGGAAGTTTGATTGCCCTTTTAGGACTACACATTCCCTGGTTGCTTAATCTCAGCAATTTGACCAACTTTGAGTATTCATATTAACCTCTGGTCAAGATTTACAGAAGCATTGATCTTTAGGTATAAACATAAATATTTAGAAGACAGTTTAACAATATGACCATTTAGCAAAACAATAGCAGTAGGTTCCATACCTGACTAGTCATGGGTCTTTGACAGGCTGAATAGTACCAGGCATGAATTCCCTCTGTGGAGCAAGCCTTCAATCCAGATAGAATGCAGTTGGCCACACATATAATAATCACACCACTATTGTACCAATGGACATATCTTGTCTGGCATGTCATTGTTGTAACACAAAGGTCCACTGTGGGTAAGACTGTTGGTGACTTATTTGCTATCAGCCTGCATTGTACCTGCTGGTACAATGAAAGATTTCCAGAAAGGAGCAAGATTCAGGCTACTTCCAGCTTGGTTTCTCTATTCCTAGCAACTAAAATGTGTGATGTCTTCAATAATAGTAGAGTGGCTTTCCCCCATTTTTAAAACTGATTGTTTTGTCTTAATCTGAATGATATCTTTACAAATTCTGGATATTAGTATCATGTAAACATATTATATGATTTGAAAATAACTTCCCATCAGTTGCCTTTTTATTATTGTCTTTGATTCACAGAAGTATTTATTTTATGTATTATCTATTTTCATTTCCTGTGTATTTGTTGTCATAGCTGTTATATTTGGTTTTGATAATTTTATCTTCACTATCTTTTTTATTGATTTTTATTGTGCTCTACATCTTTCTTTGCTCCCCTCCCTGCTTTTTCCCTCCCCACTTCAAACCTCCCACAAGGTCCCCATGCTCCCAATTTACTCAGGAGATCTTGTCTTTTTCTACTTCCCATGTAGATTAGATCTATTAGATCACTTAGTGTCCTCAATGTTGTCTAAGTTCTCTGGGATTGTGGTTTGTAGGCTGGTTTTCTTTGATTTATGTTTAAAAACCACCTATGAGTGAGTAAATGTGATAATTGTCTTTCTATGTCTGGGTTACCTCACTCAAAATAATGTTTTCTAGCTCCATCCATTTTCCTGCAAAATTCAAGATGTCTGTTTTTGTTTGTTTGTTTGTTTTCTGTGTAGTACTCCATTTTCTAAATGTACCACATTTTCCTTATCCATTCTTTGGTCAAGGGGAATTTAGGTTGTTTCCAGGTTCTGGCTGTGACAGACAATGCTGCTAGGAACATATTTGAGCACATGTCCTTGTGGCACTATATCTTTACTATTTTTGTAAGAACAAAATATAATGGAAATTTAAAAATTAATTTAAAGAAGTTTCATTCACTAGGTTAGAAGTTTAAAAAATGTTACAGTTTTAAGTACAAAGTATATGTTGAAATAGGGATTGGTAAAATAGTGTTGGTGACTAGCTTCAATAAAACTTGTATGTTCTAGGGTAGGAATGTGAGGATTAGAATTATTAAGCAAAAGGAACAGTGGTATAAGAGAAATAAGAGACAGAAACAGAACAGCATCAGGAAGGACATTCAGTGAATACTGAATCTACCTCATTTATTTTTCACATGCTTACATATTTTACTCCAAAAGGGGAGGGGGCAGGCTACAGACTTCATTAACATGATAGAAGGAATAGACTTGAATTCTCCAACCTTTGGTCCAGGTGGAGTGGATCCACCTCTACACCCAAAATACTAATTAACCACACACAAGGTCAGAATCTCTTATTTGTAGCCACATCTGTTGTCAACAAAAATAAGCTCAGACTCTCTTACCTCCAGTCAAGATAGAACAGGCTCACAACTCTGTGGGCCTTCACAGAATAGATGGTGGAAATGTGGCAAAGAAATGAGAACAGAAGGTGAGGAAGGCTCTCCTTGCAGTGTCCTTTGAATTATTATCTCTGAGTGTCCACAGTAAACTGATGTGGAAATCTTTTGCTGCCTTACTACACTCTTCTCACCTTTCTGTGACCTAGTGTCTTGTTTTCAGTTAATATTGCCAACAAAAGCATTTGAAGTCTTATTCTAAAGTTAGCTTTAAAGTTTAGACAAGTAAAAGATGTTCTTAAATTACTTAATGTTATCTCAGTTCGTGATTGTATCTGATCAACAACAGGACCATTTAACACTAGTTGTTAATTAGTGGTTTTCAAGACCATTGGCATTGAGCAAGCTGTCTAGAAACACCTCTGCTGAGTTCAGGAAAATACACCAAGAACCAGCTCTTGAGTGGTTTCCTATGGCGTTGTGTCTCAGTAGAATTTAAGGAATTTATTTCTTCACATTCCATTTCTGTTGCCACTGTTTTTTTTCTGCCTGCATCTTTTCCTGCTCATTGGTTGTAACACAAAGGTTGGTGGTCTTACTTGCCTAATTTTCCCTCACTGCCCATCAGAGTCATCTTTCACTGGCCTCAGCTCTAATCCCTGTCCTCGAGCACTTGTAAGAATTAAAGCAAGCCAATTGTAGTCTGTGAGTATCTACACAATTTCAGGGCCCTGGAGAACTCAATAGCAAACATGTCCTCATGCCAGGTCAGGTGGCTTCCTTTCCTACCTGAAGCTCAGTTCATATGTTGGTGAGATGCTAGGAACCTGAGCTAACAGTATCTCATTGAGCTTGGGTGTTGCTACTAGTGCATCTTATCCTCACAATACATAAAGCAGCTTGATTCTTAAAGCTTAGGAATAGGAGCTGAAGAGATGGCTCAGACGATAAAAGCGCTTGACGTACAAATGTGAGGTTAACTTAGTTTGGATTTCTAGAGCCCATACAGAGCCAAGCCCAGTGACATGGATAAGTAATCCCAGAACTCCTGTGGCATAATAAAGGGTGGAGACAGGCGAATGCCCAGATTGTGAGCCAACTAGCCTGTCATACAGAGGAGCAAAGAAGAGACTATTTCAACCAAGTAAGGACTGGCATCCATAGTAGCTCTCTGGCCTTCTCATACACACTGTATAATGTCCATGCCTCCCCCCCCACACACACACAGAAAGGACTTTTAAAAACTGAATCATATTGAGCTGTTGGAATACTGTGTTCCTTTCCCTCTTAACTTTCAATAAATAGAGATGTTGACTATAAGCAAATTCCCAGCAAGCATATGACAATAGGAAGTAGTAATGAGTGACCATAGGAGGCAATAACTATGACAGATAAGACTCTTCGTTCAGTATTACATCCAAGGGCATTTGAAGTTTTTGACTCTTAAATAAAACTTTGTAACAGATACCACATTTTCTGTAAAAAAAAAAAAAGTCCAGGAGTGCCAATTTCATTACATCAGACTTTCCAGTTGAGCCTTATGAGAATGGAAATTCCAAGTTTTGTATGGTGGTTTTGTTCTGCTAGGCCTCTTTTCAAACCATTTTGCTCTAGGCATGAGTGAGCTAATCTCATTTGAGAAGATGTGTTCATTAGCAAAATTGTACCAAAATAAATTTCTCTAAGGTCATAGCATTTAATTTAATAGTATTATGATAATAACTGCCATAATTAGTTTCAGATTTGCCTTCTTTCCCAAAGGACAAGAATTTTTGTAGTCTTGGATGTACACTTAAAGCATAAGAATGACAGTAAAATTAATGTCATGGCCTTCAGAGCTTGTTTATGGATTTTTCTTGTGGGCTCTAAAGGACTTAGGGAACAACATTGTACATCGAAAATAAATCACTTAGGATGTGCAAGATAAAATTGGGTTAATTGGGTTCACCTGATCCTCAGCTAGGCCACACCTCAGTCAACCCAACATTTCTTATTAGTCAAGGAAGCATGATTTTATAATTAGCAAATTACTTCAGAACTACACAAAAATGCTTAAAGAATACTTTCTTCAAATAAAATATGTAGGTTTTTTTCTACTTATTGTTTTAATCTAGTTTGTTTTTAATTAAGAAATCACTTTGTCTTTTTATATTCATAGCAAGAATGTTCTGGTGCTATCAGGGCAGGTCTTTTGAACACGCACCCACTTTTATTTCGGGGATATGGGCAGCACACTGTCCTACAACTGGAGTTCTATACTCACTCTTCTAAGCCCTTAGACTCTGAACCCTGCTTTTCACTCATTGTCAGGGTTTGTGTATCAACAAAATGGACTGTTGACACATCCATATAAAATCCAGAGAAACATGGAGGTACAAATGTTAGAGTTTTTGAGGCTTTTGTAGCTGACTGAAATATATGCCTGCAATTTTCTCAAATAGTTTTAAGGTATTTTCTTATGTTGTTAGTTTCATCAATAGTTTTATTTCTAAATATTTCTGACAGTTCCATATTGTATACAATGTATTTTTGTCATTATCAGCCTCATAACTGATGGAGGAAGGTCATTGGTTAATTATAATAAAAAAAAAACTGCTTGGCCCTCATAGGTTAAAACATAGGTGGGAGGAGTAAACAGAACAGAATGCTGGGAGGAAGAGGAAGTGAGCTCAGAGGCCATGCTCCCCTCTCCCGGGCAGATGCAATGAAGCAAGCCGCCAGGTCAAACATGCTGAATCTTTCCCGGTAAGCGCATCTTGGGGTGCTACACACATTATTAGAAATGGGCTAGTCCAGGTGCGAGTTAGCCAAGAAGAGGCTAGATATAATGGGCCAAGCAGTATTTAAATGAATACAGTTTCCGTGTAATTATTTCTGGGCATAAGCTAGCTGTGCAGGAGCGGGCAGCTGGGTGCCAGGGACGCAGCCCCGCCGCTCCATATCTCAACACATAACTACTCGAGCTTTTCCTTCTCCTGTTGAAACCCTCCATCCCAAGGCCCTCCCTTCTTTCCTTTTTGTATGTATGTGATCCACTGAGTTTACTTAGTGCTGTTTGTAGGAGTATGTGTTGGAAATTATTTATTGGACCATGAAAACCTGCTAGTAGTTGTACCACAAAGAAAATCACATGTACCCACAATACTTAACTCACAGTAGTCCCTCAGGAGGGGTAGGTAGGGCCTATGAGCCCCTTCTTCATCCTTGTTGGAATGTTGATAGGCTTCATCTTCTCCAGATCTTGTGTAGACAACCACAGTTTCAATGAGTTCATGATTAAAATCTAGAAGACATTGTTTTTCAGCATCCTTTCCTAGTTTTTATTCTTACATTCCTTCTACTTGCTCTTCATGATGGGCTTCAAACTTTAGAAAGGGTTGGTAAAGATGTCCCACTTTGAACTGAATGCTCAACAGTTGTTTATTCTTAGCATCTTAATCAGTTATGAGTCTCTGCATTAATACTGCTCACTGCAAAATTAGCTTATTTCTCACCAATGTTGAAAGCAGCACTTATCTATGGATATAAACATAAATATTTATAAGGCAACTTGGAAACATGTTCATCTAACAAAACAACAGTAGTATATTCTCTTGTGGGCCTGTGTGCTCCTGAGTCATGGACCTTTGACCAGTTCTACAAATACCAGGTGTGAATTCCCTCCAGAGGGCCAGCATCCAGTCCAACTTTAGAAAGCAATTGGTTGCCCCTATAACCATTGCCTCATCTTGCTATTATAGTTTACATGATTTTCAGTAGTTATGGGGGATTGTTAATGACTTCTTTCCTTCAGCGTCCTACATAACACCTTCTAGTACTATGAATGCTAGATCTTAGAGAGGAATTTTCCAGGTCAGTTTCAACTTGATTTCTCTCTATCCTGTAACCAAAGTGTGATATCTTAATTCTGGTGGGTAATCAAAAGCACTAGCAATAACTTATGTTGGTTTATGGGCCTCTGAAGCCTCCCTGATCAGCAGCTTATAGGGAGATTTCCCATACCTGACACTAGAATTTTTATTTAAAAACCCATTATTTCCTATAGGTTATCTACCCACAGAGGGTACCTCTATTCAATTTTTGTACTTTTATTTTTAATAAGCTTACAAACTAGTAGGTTTTCATGTAGCTTTTTCATATATACTTAGTTTTGGTTAACACTCCTCCTTACCCCCTCTTCTCCACCCTCTCCACCACCATTTCCACTGAAACCTTTCTACCTTCAGTTATATCCCTAGTTTATGCCATGTGTCTTCTACTACTGATCCCTCTTTTAAGGCCTTTTCCCTCTCTGTTTCTATCTCCTTGGTCTCTACAAACACTCCAAGTTAAAAATACACTCATCTGAGAATTTAAGCTAGGATATGAGAGTGACTGTATGAATTTGCCTTTTCAGGGTCTATATTACCTCATTTAGTATAATATTTTCCATTTTTGAGCCATCCTGCTGCATATTTTGCTGTTCAGTTTTTCTTTAGCTGAATAAAATTCCTGTGTGTTTGTGTGTGTGTGTGTGTGTGTAACTTTATTTTCATTACCTAGTCATCATTCATCATTTGACAAGCATCTGGTCTGGTTCCATTACCTGACTATTGTGAATAAAGCATCAATTGAACATGAATATATACTTTATGTGTACACATAGAGGCAAGAAGTCAATACCCTGTCTTTTTCGATTGTTCTAATTTGCTTCTGCACTTAAATGTGGGCTTGGAAACTGAATTGGGTCCTTAAACTTTTCCCCCAGTACTGATACTTAAAAACTTCAAGAGACTACATGTTTAAAACAGAATCTTGCTGTACAGTTCACACAAAAGGACCCACCAAACATTGGACAAATGGATGAAAACATACTGAGATACGTCATTACAAAATTTTCTGACGTTGACCAGGCTTGGCACACCTTTCATCCCAGCATTTGAGAAAACAGTGGCAGGCAGATCTCTATGAGTTTCAGGACAGCCTGGTCTACATAGTAAGTTCCAGCCCAGCCAGAGCTACAATATTGAGGCCCTGTGTCAAAATAAAATAAAATGAAATAATTTTTAAAAATTTAACATGATTTCTATAAAGAAATAAATAAATTGTATGCAAAGCATTGAAGTCTTCATTGTCTTTATACTGATATGTCAACCAGAGGATACTGGGATAACGCTTTTCAGTTTCAGTCTAAAATTCTATACTTGGAGATTGTTATTAATCATCATTAATCATTGTTTTTGTTGATTGAGAGATAGTCATTTTTCATTGTTCATAGAAAGACAGCAGTAGATATTACCTAAAACTGAACAATCCAGAAATACAATTATATTTAGTTAACACAGGTGGATGTATTGATATCTGAATATTGATCAAATAAGGTTTAAGTGCTAAGAATTGAATGTGCTTATCTCTGAGCAAGAGAATGTGATGTCTATATCTTTAAAATAAAATAGCCATATTAAATACAGCTTTGACTTAAAAGTTTTAATTTAAAATTAAAAAGGAAAACATTCTTTCTAGCTGCACAGAAAGAGTTGGTACAAAAGATGAAAGAGTGAAGGCAGGAAGAGAAGACCTTCTGGCTGGGGCAGCAGCATGGGGGTGGAGCAGAGAGTGGCTTTGTTGGAGGCATGTGCAGCATTTTGTTCATAGGTGACCAAATGGAATGTGTAGGCAGTGAGTATTTTCCCCTGGAACCAGAAGAAAATACAACCAGACTGAAAATAACAGTTTAACATTGTAGTTAGAGCCACCAAAGTTGAAGGAAGTTTTAAAAAAACAAAACAAAACTTTGTAAAGGGTAAAGAAGTGAGTTTCTGAGCTAGAATTTTTCTGAACTTCCTGCCTTTGTTGAGGCAGAAAATGACCTCAAAACATTGTTAACCTGTCTAGGTAAGAATACAGGCATCACTTAAGGAACACAGAGACATAGGTGTATACACATTTTGTAAAGACAGACAGATCTTGCAACCAGAAACCTAACAGTTATTTTTTAACGTATATTCTATTCTGATTTTTTCTATTATTTATTGACAAAGATATAATGAATGTTTCTTTTGAAATAATTCTAGAAAACTTTACTTCCATATTAGCACCCTATTTTTAAATACTGATTTTTTACAAAATATTTATAACACACAGAATCTAATTTAATACTTTTTTCAACTAATAAGTTAAATATTATTTTTCTATCCCTTTCTAAGTTGTAAAAACTAAAGATGTATTACGGTAAGAAGAAATGGGGGCTAGAGAGGTAGCTCCAAGATCAAGAGTACTTACTGCCCTTTTCAAAGACCTGGATGTGGTTCCCAGTATCCACGTTGTAGGTTGTAACCATCTATATCTCTAGTTCCAGGGAATTCAGTGCCTTCCTCTGTTCTCTGTGGACACAGGCATGCATGTGGTACATAGACATACACATGGGCAAAACACTCATACACATATGTAGCAACTCAGTTAAGAGTGGTCCTCTCTCCACTCAACTCTACTGATACAGTGAGTTTTTAATGTTTTACACACAGGTGAATGGGCTAAATATGACCTTAAAAATTAATGGTCAGCCCTGTGTTTTAGCATTTTTTATTTGATCAGCAGTCATGTCCCTCTGAGAAGACCACCTTAACAGGTCTGAAGAGTAGAAGAAATATTGCTTAAATGTAAAGAAATTCTTTGCATTTTACTTAATACTAATACACAACTATTTAGAAGACAATACTAGTATTAGTGCAAATATAATATAAGCATTAAAAATTTCAAAATAGATCAAAATTTATTATATAGATAAGTTTTATCTTCTCTGATCCTTTAATACCAAATCCTTACGATTTGAAATTTTTATTTTTACTTTTTTTTTTTTTCCAGAACAGGGTTTGAATCAAGGGTGTTGTGCATGTCAGGCAAGTGGTCTAGTACTGAGCAACATCTCCAGTTATTTGCCTTTTAAATAGAACAGATTAAGATAGGAACAAACATTGCTACAGATGAGTATATGGGGAGTACTATTACCAGTTAGAATATTTTACTAATAGACTTTTATTATTTTAAAAAGTTAAACATCAAGTTATTTAGATTCTTTTAATCTTAAGAAATCCTGAATTCCATCACTGCTTACAAGTTTGTGCTGTTAAAGCAATGAAGTACAGCACACCCACTTTGAATGGGCAGTTGCTTATAAAGTTAAATAGTATGCTACTCCTAGGTTTTCATCCAACAGATATAAAACCATTTGCCTGTTCAGAAATTGAACATATACATTTATTACATTTATTTTGATAACCTAAAGTTGACAAATGCCTATTAGTGAACAAATGCCCGGTGGAATACTGTCAGCAGACTAAAAAGAGCTCTAGTGAAGAATGGGCTGTCACCTGCGGATTCATTAACTGTTCTAGCATCAAATCTGAAGTCTTACAGGACTCTCACAGTGTTATACCTTAAAATCAAGAACCATGAGATGACAACAGACTCAAACATAAAAGAAGGTCTGTCAAAGGGTCAGCTGCCAGCCAGGCTAGATCTGTGGCATATGCCAACGTGTAAAAAAGAGCCTGGGCGCAGTGCTGCATGGCTAAGCCCGTCACTGAAGCAGATGATGAAAAGGATCACAAGTCTGAGGCTAGCCTAGTCTACAAACCAAGCTCTTGTCTCAAACAATAAGCTAGGAAAGTTGTTCAAAGAGAATAAATACCCGCCATGCACAGGGCTCTCAGTCTCAGAAGCAGGATGCACACATTCTCAGAAGTTGCTGGTTTTCAAACACCAAAAGGTTCATTGCCTGTTTTTGTATTTCCAATTTAATACTTTAACATTTTAATATCTACTGGGCATATTTACTGTGACATTTTTCCTGATAACAGCATGTCTGTCTGATGATGTATGACATATTTATTTCCTAGGAAATAGTTTTCTGGAAATGCTAATCTAAATCAACAACTAACCTGAATCTTGGGGTCAATTCCTATACAAACACGCTAGAACATACCACACAGACTCTCAGCATGGCCTGATGTCAGCAAGCTATGACATCAGCAAGGCCTGGAACAAGTGATTGTCTCTTCTGAGGTTTGTTACTTAAATTTCTTTTTAGGAAACTTGGCAAGGAAATGTAACAAAGGTAAGCAGTGCCCACCTTAGAGTCCATCAATAAGAAGGAAATGGAAATTTTCGATTTCCAGCACTTTCTCAAGTTACCACTGCATCAGATTTTATGTTCAGTCAATTCTCTTTGAATACCTTATAGTAATTAATACTCAGAGCAGTTATATATGTAGCTTATTAAGCTCATTATTATAGATTTTGCTGGTTTCATTGTTTTTTTTTTCTGATAGATTTTTCTACGTTAATATACATTTCACTTTTTCAAGTTTTTTTAAAAAGCCAGATTATGATTTTTACAGATCTTTTTATACCTTGAAGGAAGTGTGGAGGCTTTACCATGGTGCCCTGAATGCATAGGACTTCTTTTGTATGAAGTTTGAAAACTAAAAGTCAGGTTTTATGTTACTGTTTAGTTCCTCTTTACCTCTGCTATTTTTGTATAATGAACATGAGATGTTGCATTATGATATGGTTCAGGGTTTTCTTTAGTGTGAGTATGCTAATTACACTGTGTATTTTTCAAATAAATTGATTGAAATCCAGCCACACTTTCCACGGCAGTCAACTATAGCTCTCAAGTTTTCCACTCCAGATACCAACATGCTGAGGGTACAGTTAAAGTTATTTTAAAGATCCTAAAAAGCCAAAACAATCTTAAGTGAAAAGAACAAAGATACTTGTACAAAATAGGACTTCAAAATATACTGAAAATTCTAGTGATGAGATAGCTTTCTTTGTATTTGCATGACATACAGCATACCTAAGGACTGTAATAAACAACCCTGCCCATCTGTAGACAGCCAGTTTTCAAAAGAGTTGCTAAACACATATAGTGGAGGAAGGACAGTCTTCTCAATAGACAATGTTGGAACCATTGGACAGCTATAGTTAGAAGAATGAAAATAGACTCCTTCTTACCAGTTCTAAAAACTACTCAAAGCTGTTTGAAATTTAAGTATAAAATACAAAAGAACTAAAAGAAAACAGAAAAGGGCTAGATAGTGGTGGTACACACCTTTAATCCCAGCACTCAGGAGATAGAGACAAATGGATATCTGTGAGTTCAAGGCCAACTTGGTGTACAGAGTGAGTTCTAGGACTGGCTCTAAAGCTACATAGAGAAACCCTGTCTCAAAAAAATAAAAAAATAGAAAATAAAAAAAAGAATGAATGAAAAAAATAAAAGAGAAAACACAGAGAAATGCTTCAGGACTTTGGAGTGAACAACTGTTTTTTGACAGCAAATAAAATCAATTAATTAAATTACATCAAACTAAAAAAGTTTCTGCCAGCAAAGAAAATGTCAGAGTGAAAAGTCAACCTGTATAAACTGTGCATCCATCAGATGTTCATACCAGAAGAAACTATGAGAGCTGGCAAGTAGATAATCTGACTTAAAACTTGTAGACCTACTGTGTTTGTTACTTTATGTTGCTGCAAACACCATAACCAAAAGCAGCTAATATAAGAAGAGTTTATTTTGTCTTACAGTTATGGGAGAGTCCATAATAGGGGGAGTGGTAATGGCTGTAGGCAGCCAGGGCAGGAAACTTAGAGATCAGATCTCCAACCAGAAACACAGAGAAGAAAAAGTGAACTGGAATTGGTGTGGGTCTATAAACCCCTAAAATTTATCCCCAGAAATGTCCTTCCTTTAGCAGTGTTCCATGTCTGAAAATATTCAAGTTGGTGAACCTATAAAGAACATTTCCTATTTGAATCCATAGATGTTTTCTTCAAAAGGAAAATAAATGGTGAACAGATTGTGACAAATATAGTTAAATCATCATTAAACCACCCAAGGAATGTAAATGAATCCACAGTCAGGCATCACCACACCCCAGTAAGAATGATTGCCCTCCCTAAAAGACAAAAGACAGTGAGTGCTGACAAAAGCATGAAAGAAAAGGAAACCTTCTCACAGTTAATGGGGATGTAAATTAATATGGCCATTGTGGAAAGCACTTTGAAGGATCTAGAGTTTAAAGATAGAACTAGTATATGAACCAGTAGGCCCACTACTGGGTAATTCTACAAAAGAAATAAAGCCAGCATGCTGAAGAAACATCTGTACTGCTGTGTTTAGTGAGCACTGTCATAACAGCTAGAATAAGTAAACGGTCTGTTGGTCAGTGATAGATGAATAAAGAAAACATACAGGCACATCATGATAGCATCTAAAAGAATGCTACCATGACAGCTGAATAATGTGGATGGATCCTGATAATACATGAAATAAAGATTCATACTAACAATCTCACTCATGTGGAACATAACTTGTTGGTCTCAGAAATTGAAAGTAGAATGGTGGTTACTAGACATTAAGAGAAGACTAGGGGAGTTTAGAGATGGGTACTGAGATAGAGTTAGATTGGAGTAAGATGCTTGAGTGTGAAATCACTGAGGGGGTGGCTATAAATAAATTATTATAATGCTTGATGGAAGGGTTGTTGACTCATTACCAGTAAGAAGTGGTGGGTAGTTTTGCCTAATTACAAGATTTCATGAGTGCATGTGTGGAAATTCTACATGGTAGCTATGCTTTCCATACAAAGAAATAAAAGCATAAGCAGCCAAACACTGTTAAAAATTGCCCTTGTTTTCTAATATTATGTTGTTGAAAACAAAGAGTAATTTGTATTTTCTAATTGCAAATGTTTCAGTTGTTCATTAGTGAAACAAATATGTATATACAAAAAGAAATTGTCAAATTAGTACAATTTTTATGTATATAGGGAAAAAAGAATCATATTTATCTATGACCAGCCATTATAAGCAAATATACCTTAATCACTTTTTATGCTTAAATATTTTTAAGAAACAGCCTTGAAAATATCATCAATCTTTTTAATGTCTAATTTGTACTGAATCGAGTTGATTTCAAGACAATGATGTTTATGACAGTGATGTTGAATGCCATGATGCTGCTGAGATTAATTCCTAAAGTGAAGAAAAGGTGTGATTCTGAGGAGTGAGCACCCTAAGCCTTCAGGAATACTGTTCACAGCACATAGCAAGTGCCTACAACACTAGCAACACCTGGTACCCCTCCTCTCACATCCAGCTGCTTCTGTATTTTTCACAACTCACAAGCAACAAAAATAGTTTTCATCTTGCATTTCCTTGACTTCTTAATAAAATATAACATTCTTTCTAGTGATTCCTACTTTAACATCTTCTTTTAAGAACTAAGTATTAATAATTTCATGGTTAAATATGTTCTCATCAGCTTGCTTTATTCAAGGCATGAGCATAAATAAGTGATATCTGCATCCGTTGTAAAGTCTTTAAAAATACTATGAAGGTATGATTGATTCACAGTAAGATGCACATGTGTAGAGTAAAGTGTTGAAATAAGAGCGGCGGGGCTGCGTCCCCAACACCCCGGCCACTTGGCTAGCTCATGCCCAAAATAATAACACACAAACTGTATTCATTTAAGAACTGCTTGGCCCATGAACTCTAACCCTTACAGGCTAATGTGTGTAAGCACCCCAAGGTGCGCTTACCGGGAAGAGTCTAGCCTCCGTCCATCCTGGTGTCTCTGCTCCAGAGAGCAGAGCAGTTGGGTCTCTCCGGAAGCAGAGCAGAGTCTGACCTCACTTCCTCTTCTGCCCAGAATTCTATTCTGTTTCCTCCTCCCCCCTATGTTCTAAGCTATGAGGCCAAGCAGTTGGTTTATTATAATTAATCAATTACCTTCCCCCATCATTTCCC
Organism: Alexandromys fortis; assembly: GCF_014885135.2. Lineage (NCBI taxonomy): Eukaryota > Metazoa > Chordata > Mammalia > Rodentia > Cricetidae > Alexandromys > Alexandromys fortis. Next base: position 8,541,001 of record NW_026067958.1, on the reverse strand, counting down.
CTTTTTCTGTTTAAACAAAAAAAAAGGAAGGCTTTAACTTAACATAGCAAAATTACATATAACAAAACAGTTATCAAATAAAAATTACAATTACAATAATCTATATCATAACTAAGGAAAACTATAACTATAACTAACTATTCTTCAACTCCTTCAAAGATTCCAGAAAGATACAATATTACCTAAGCAAACAAGAAATCCAAAGCTCTAGAAATGACAGAGACATCTCGCTGCCTGTACAGTCACCCAAAGGTGCGCTTACCGGGAAGATTCTAGCCTCCGTCCATCTTGGGTCAGAGCTGCCTGGGAGAGCGGAGCCTGGCGTCTCTGCTCCAGAGAGCAGAGCTGTCAAGTCTCTCCGGGAGCAGAGCAGAGTCTGAGCTCACTTCCTCTTCCTCCCAGCATCCTATTCTGTTTACTCCTCCCACCTATGTTTTAACCTATCAGGGCCAAGGAGTTTCTTTATTGCTTAACCAATGAAATAAACAGATTGATATCTGACACTCTCACATCACTTCCCCTTTTTCTGTTTAAACAAAAAAAGAAGGCTTTAACTTTAATGGAGCAAAATTACATATAACAAAACAGTTATCAATAAAAATTACAATAATCTATATCACAACTAAGGAAAACTATAACTATAACTAACTATTCTTAACTCCATCAAAGACTCCAGAAAGATACAATATTACCTAAGCAAACAAGAAAAAAGCAACTTTCAAACTCTAGAAATGACAGAGACATCTTGCTGCCTGGACAGTCACCCAAAGTTCCTCTGTACCGTTGGGGCATCCATCTTCGGCCTACAGGCCCATAGTTCCCAGCAGACATTTCCACAAAGCAGGAAATTTCAAAGGCAGTCACTATCTGTTTTTCCTGAAGAATGTCTTGCAGACTCTTTCATAAATCAGGAACCCCGAAAGATCATCTCACCTTTAGGCAAGTTCAGCAGTTCATAGAAGAGAAAGTGGAAAGTACACTTGAACACATTGGCACAGGAGACTACTTCCTAAGTATAACCTCAATAGCTTAGATACTGAGAGAAACAATTAATAAATGGGACCTCCTGAAACTGAGAAAATTCTGTAAAGCAAAAGACACAGTCAACAAGACAAAATGGCAGCCTAAAAAATGGGAAAAGATCTTCTCCAACCCCATATTGGACAGCGGGCTGATCTCCAAAATATACAAAGAACTTAAGAAATTGGTCATCAAAAGAACAAATAATCCAATTAAAAAATAGGGTATAGACCTAAACAGAGAATTTTCAACAGAGAAATCTAAAATGGCTGAAAGACCCTTAAGAAAATGCTCAATATCCTTAGCCATCAGAGAAATGCAAATCAAAACAACTTTGAGGTTCCATCTTACACCTGTAAGAATGGCCAACATCAAAAACACTGATGACAACTTATGCTGGAGAGGTTATGGGGTAAAGGGAACACTCCTCCATTGCTGGTGGGTGTGCAAACTGGTACAGCCGCCTTTGGATATCAGTATGGCTATTTCTCAAAAAATTAGAAAATAACCTTCCTCAAGAGCCAGCAATACCACTTTTGGATATATACTCAAAGGATGTTCAACCATACTATATGGACATATGCTCAACTATGTTCATAGCAGCATTGTTTGTCATATCCAGAACCTGGAAACAATCTAAATGTCCTTTGATGGAGGAATGGGTAAGGAAAACATACATTTACATTTTGGAGTACTACACAGCAGAAAAAGATAATGATATCTTGACATTTGCGGACAAATGGATGGAGCTAGAAAACATCATACTGAGTAAGGTAACCCAGACCCAGAAAGACAAATATCATATTACTCACTCTTAAATGGCTTTTAGACATAAAACAAAACAAAACAAACAAAAACAGAAAAACTAACCTACAAGTCACAATCCCAGAGAACCTAGGCAACAAAGAATACCTTAAAAGAGAAATACATGGATCTAATCTACATGGGACGTAGAAAAAGACAAGATCTCTTGAGTAAATTGGGAGCATGGTTACTATGGGAGAAGGCAGAAAGGGGGGAGAGAAGAAGGGAGGGGAGCAGAGAAAAATATATAGCTCAATTAGAAAATGTATCTTAATTATGTTATAATAAAAAATAATAATTGTAAGTTAAGAGAAATACAATGGAGACTCTCTTCTCCATTATACCCAGCATCAAGCCCCTGCCTCCTGCATCATAGTTATCCAACTCCTGTGCTTTCCTGTCTCTTTGGGATTTTCAGTATTGTTTTAAAGAATTTTATTTTTATTTTATGTGTATATGTGTTTTGTCTGCTTGCATACCACTCACATGTCTGGTGCCTGTGGAAGCCTCTGCAACTGGAGTTAGAGACAGTTGTGACCTGCCACATTAGGGCTAGGAATCAACCCAAACCCTCTGGGAGATCAAACAGTGCTCTAAACATCTGAGCCTTCTCTCCAGCCTCATTGGGATCTATTTTTATGAACTTATTTGTGGTGTTTTTGAAAGATTCAATTATCTGTTTCATTCTTATTTTTATTGCTTTATGTAGAAGGATAATTTTGATCTCTGATACTCTGTCTTGATGAAAAGTGAAAACTGTGCCTTTTAATTGTACTCAATTGTGATTTTTTACACCTCCCCCCAGTATAAAGTTTCATCAGTCTTGAACTCAATGGTTTTTGTTGTTGATATTTCTTAGAAAAGCATCTGTACTTAAAAGCTTATAAAAATATTTGTTAATATTTTTCCAAAGATCTTGTCCTTTTTATTCAAACACAGTCACCTTTTTTTTCCGTTTATTTATTTATTAAAGATTTCTGTCTCTTCCCCGCCACCGCCTCCCATTTCCCTCCCCCTCCCCCAATCAAGTCCCCCTCCCTCATTAGCCCAAAGAGCAATCAGGGTTCCCTGCCCTGTGGGAAGTCCAAGGAATACCCACCTCCATCCAGCTGTAGTAAGGTGAGCATCCAAACTTCCTAAGCTCCCACAAAGCCAGTACGTGCAGTAGGATCAAAAACCCATTGCCATTGTTCTTGAGGTCTCAGTAGTCCTCATTGTTCACTATATTCAGTGAATCCTGTTTTATCTTAGGCTTTTTCAGACCCAGGCCAGCTGGCCTTGGTGAGTTCCCAATAGAACATTCCCATTGTCTCAGTGTGTGGGTGCACCCCTCATGGTCCTGAGTTCCATGCTCGTGCTCACTCTCCTTCTGCTCCTGATTTGGACCTTGAGATTTCTGTCTGGTGCTCCAATGTGGGTCTCTGTCTCTGTCTCCTTTCATTGCATCAGGAGGATGCCTATATGTTTTTCTTTGGGTTCTCCTTATTTAGCTTCTCTAGGATCACTAATTATAGGCTTAATGTCCTTTGTTTATGGCTAGAAAACAAATATGAGTGAGTACATCCCATGTTCCTCTTTTTGGGTCTGGCTTACCTCACTCAGGATAGTGTTTTCTATTTCCATCCATTTGCCTGCAAACTTCAAGAAGTCCTTGTTTTTTACTGCTGAGTAGTACTCTAATATGTATATATTCCATACTTTCTTCATCCATTCTTCAATTGAAGGGCATCTAGGTTGTTTCCAGGTTCTGGCTATTACAAACAATGCTGCTATGAACATAGTAGAGCATATACTTTTGTTGTATGATAAGGCCTCTCTTGGGTATATTCCCAAGAGTGGTATTGCTGGGTCCATGGGTAGGTTGATCCCGAATTTCCTGAGAAACCTCCACACTGCTTTCCAGAGTGGTTGCACAAGTTTGCATTCCCACCAGCAATGGATGAGTGTACCCCTTTCTCCACAACCTCTCCAGCAAAGGCTATCATTGGTGTTTTTGAGTTTAGCCATTCTGACAGGTGTAAGATGGTATCTTAAAGTTGTCTTGATTTGCATTTCCCTGATCGCTAAGGAAGTTGAGCATGACCTTAAGTGTCTTTTGGCCATTTGAACTTCTTCTGTTGAGAATTCTCTGTTCAGCTCAGTGCCCCATTTTATAATTGGGTTGATTAGCCTTTTACGGTCTAGTTTCTTGAGTTCTTTATATATTTTGGAGATCAGACCTTTGTCAGTTGCAGGGTTGGTGAAGATCTTCTCCCAGTCAGTGGGTTGCCTTTGTGTCTTAGTGACAGTGTCCTTTGCTTTACAGAAGCTTCTCAGTCTCAAGAGGTCCCATTTGTTCAATGATGCTCTTAATGTATGTGCTGCTGGGGTTATACAAAGGAAGTAGTCTCCTGTGCCCTGTGGAAAGTCCAAGGTCCTCCCCCCTTCACCCAGGTCTAGGAAGGTGAACATCCAAACAGCCTAGGCTCCCACAAAGCCAGAAAATGAAGTAGGATCAAAACCCCATGCCATTGTCCTTGGCTTCTCATCAGCCCTCATTGTTTGCCATGTTCAGAGAGTCCAGTTTTATATTAATTATTGTTTAAACAATATATTTGAAATCTAGTTATCAGGTGGAACATTTTCAGAGACTCTGCTTCTGTTTGACTACAAGAGCAGAGATGCAGGTAGCCACTCATACAGCATCACAGCATCTCTTCCCAAGTCCAGCCCAGAGTAGTAGAGAAAATCCTGTCCATAGAAAATTGAACAGAAAATGCATGCAGCAATCATTAATAGCTTAAAACCCATTTCTTACCACTCATTAAAGTCATAAATAGGAAAACATTGTTCAAAAGCTTTTATAATTTTATTGTGTATTAACATGGTATCAACTACTTTCTAATTATTCTTTGTTCTTGAATATTTTAGAAAGTTACTGTTCAAGTCACATACATCATAATGCGGAATTCTTCATCAGTACCACCAAAAGATGAAGGTAAGACAAGCCATGCTGCAGAAGATGCCACTGTACACATTATAATAGAGCAATTTCAGTTGATATATTTATGTCTCCACTCTCTAGTCATGAGGTGACATATTTCCTAGAATTAAAATCAAAACCTCCAATTTCATATAAATGTTCATTTCCTTTGGTAAATTAATCTAGTGACTATGGATTCCCAGGTTACCAGGACATGATAAGTATCTGTCTCCTTTCCTAAGCTGAAAGCCAACTCATTCCATGCAGAACTGAGAGGCCAACCCACCACTGCCAGTTAGCTGGAGGTAATAGATGTCACTGGGATTAAGGGTATGACTTCACTGGCAGAATGACCCAGGTATCTTAATAAGTGTGGCATTCATGCCTCATACATATTTATATTCATACACACACAAAGGCATACATATGTAGAGAGATGATGTTTACTTATATAATTACCCGTTTTGTCTCATACCATTCAAAATGAAGTCTATGATAAAAATTAATTTTCCTTCATGAAACCTATAAAATATATATATATATATACCATAATTTTAAAATTACTTCTTTTATTTTGAGATTATAAAACACTTAAATCATTTTCCCCTTTCCTTTCTTTCCTCCAAAGTCTTCCATATACCCCTTCTTGATATCTTTTAAATTCATGGCCTCTTTTTTCATTAATTATATCCATTTATATATATGTTCCAAAATATAACCTCTGTCTGTATAATATTTATATGTGCAAATTGAGGGCTGACCATTTGGTATTGGATAAATGATCTGCTTTTTCATGTGGAAGACTTTTCTCCCACTTTGGCTTGTCTATGGCTTTTAGAGTTTTTTTGTTGGTTGTTTTTTTTGTTTTGGTTTTAGTTGTGGTTTTGGTTTTTGGTTTTTCAAGACTGGGTTTCTCTTGTAGGTTTGGACCTTGTCTCGGAACTACCTCTTATAGACCAGGCTGGCCTCGAACTCACAGAGATCTGCCTGCCTCTTATTTCTGAATGCTGGGATTAAAGGTGTGCACCACTGCCGTGCTGCTACTCTTGTCCCTGTTTAGCTCATGTTTGCATGGTCATGCTGGTGAGACTTTATGGGTGTAGCTTCTGACAATTACTAGAAGACACAGTCTCAGTAAACTCCCTTATACTTTGGTTCTTACATCTTTCCACACCCTCTCCTTGTACTAATGTTCTACAATCCTTCCACAGTGTTTCTTGTACTTTAGGTGTAGGAATGTTTTGTAGATGTATCCATTGGAACTGGGCACCACAGCTCTTGCATTTTGATTGACTGTAGTTTTCTGTAGTAGGCTTTGATAGCTAAAGTTTCCTTGATGAGAAGTGAAGACTACACTTATCTTTGACTGTACTTATCTAAGACTAATGCTTAGATGGTTGTTAGGGATTATACTGGTTTAGTAAATTAGTGGGTGTAGGTTCTTTTCCAATATCTGTGGTTCACTAGCACTGTATAGTTGTCTAGGTTTCCAGGAACAGGCATGGTTTCCCCCCTGTTGAGCAGGTCTTACGTTCAATTCAAGAGCTATTGGTTACTGCCAAGGTATGAATGTCACTGCTGCACCCATAAGGTTATTGTGACATGCTGGCCCTTGATGTGGTTCATAAGTGTCATAGCTGTATAGGACTGTTGGTTTTCCCTCTGGGAACTTCCCTGGTACTATCTGATACCATGAAAATAGTCCTCAGGGAAGAGTCATTCCGGTCATTTTCAACTCAGAGGTCTCTGGGCCCTGTTTCTGAAGTACATGGTGTCTGCAGCAGTCAGGAATTACTTTCTACCTCTAGGGGTAGCAACCAAAGACAATAACAATAGGCCGTGTATTTAAGGAATCTCTTGGACAGTCCTAGCTAAGAACTCAAAAATAAGTTCATCTCATGTATGGTCTTAGGTTTTTGTTAGGTTTTCTTTGGCTTTTGGAGGAAACATTTTCAGTACAGATGAATAAAGTTCATTAAAACTTCATAGGTATATTTATAGAAATAATTACATGTATTATAGTTCTTTAAGTAAGTAGTTAGTAGTATGATTCCTTTTGACTTATATGATTCCTTATTCCCCAGACATCTTTGTTTTTCTGAGTCTGTTAAGATGATCATGTGATTTGTGGCTTTAAGTACATTTATTTATTTTATTATATTTATAAATTTGTATATGTTGAAACATCCCTGCATTTCATGGCTAAAACCAACTTAGTCATGGTGTATAATCTTTTTTATATATGTTTGTAAGTATTTTATTGAGCAGTTTTGAGTCTATGTAATGGTATGAAAATACCATTGACATTTGCATTTTCATTTTTGTTTGTCTTGCCTGTTTTTTTTTTGTTTTGTTTTTTTGCTTTGCTGTAGGTCTTCCTTGAAAGTCTGGTAGAATTCTGCTGTGAATCTATCTAGTCCTGGTCTTAGTTTGTAAGTATTTTATTGAGCAGTTTTGAGTCTATGTAATGGTATGAAAATACCATTGACATTGGCATTTTCATTTTTGTTTGTCTTTGCCTGTTTTTTTGTTTTTTGCTTTGCTGTAGGTCTTCCTTGAAAGTCTGGTAGAATTCTGCTGTGAATCTATCTAGTCCTGGTCTTAGTTTGTAAGTATTTTATTGAGCAGTTTTGAGTCTATGTAATGGTATGAAAATACCATTGACATTGGCATTTTCATTTTTGTTTGTCTTTGCCTGTTTTTTTGTTTTTTGCTTTGCTGTAGGTCTTCCTTGAAAGTCTGGTAGAATTCTGCTGTGAATCTATCTAGTCCTGGTCTTACTAAAGCTAGAAAGCTTTTTACTACAACTTTAATCTCCTCACTTGGTATGGGTATGTTTAGGTTGTTAACTTCTTGGTTTAATTTTGGTGGTTTTGCAGAATCTATAAGTTCATGTATTTCTTTTAGATTTTTCAGAGTATAGGTTTTTAAAGCATTCCCTTATGATATTCAGAATATCTTTGGTGATTGTTATAATGTTTCCCTGTTCATTTCTGGTCCTGTCTCTTTCTTTTGCTTAGTTTGTTTATTGTCACAAAGAACCAGATCTGAGAATTATTGCTTCTTTGTATTATTTTCTTTGTTTCTATTTCATTAATTTCTGTTCTGATTTTTAATATATTTTGCTGTCCACTGAGTTTTGATTTGGTTTGTTTTTTTTTTTCAAATTTTTGAGTTGCACCATCAAACCATTTTTTTGTGATTTTTTCTGTGTGTTGTTTTGTTTGTTTTTAAATGTAGGCACTATAAATTTTCCTCATAGGACTGCTTTCAGTGGTTTTGAGTACTGTGTTTTCGTTTCATTTAGTTTCAGGAAGCTTTTTATTTCTTTCTTGATTTCTTTGCCCCATTCATCATTCAGTAATGAACTGTTTAATCTCTATGAGTTTATATATTTGCTCGAGATGTGTTTGTAAGCACCTCAGGCAAGAAGGTAGCCAGGCCCTGCAACTGAGGACCTTCAACTACCAGGGTCTGCCTACAAAACCCTATAATGGCCATAATGGCCAGACCCAGCCCCTTAAGACTCAGACAAACAAGCTCTACCCTACAGAGTAAAAAGGTCAAGATCAGATCACAAAGCCCATCAGTTCCTAAGCTCAGCCACCCTGGAAACTCTGGCTCTGAGAAACTCTATATAAAACCTGCCTTCTGCTCAGCTCTTTGCTGCTTTTTGCCCTAGCAGAGTCAGTTACCATATTGTGTCTTTTCCAAAAATATCTTATGTCAAGTTCATTGCTCAGCATGACTTTGGGGTACTCCTCGGCTCCTGACTGCCAGCATGCCTTTGCCCTCAGAGATGTAGCACTTACATTGGTGTTGTGACTCAGATAGGTTCTCCTGGTGCTTGTGCTCCCCCTCAGGGTGTAAACCACACTAGGGTCTTATCCTTCATCTTTAGTCCACCCACAACAGACTCGCATGCTGATGTACTGATTGACACTCTACCCACCAGCAGCAATTTGGTAAGTTTCCCCTTTGGTCATTGTAAATGCTTCTCTGAGTCTGCAACTCTCTGGAACTCTTAGAGTCAGAGGTACCCCCAGCCATGATCTTTAAGGCTGTGGCTGACCCTCTTCATCTGATCCCATTACCCCATCCTTAGAACCGTGCAGTTTCCTTAGGCCCAGTTGGACTGTTGCACCCCTTTCCTGCTCTCTTCTCCTACCTTCCCTTCGAAGCTGCCATAATCCCACAGCTTCTGTAGGCCCTTGGCTTTTGTGACTCTATTCTCCAACTCTTTCTCATGGTTGAGCTCATTACAGACCTCAGTTTTTCATCACCTTATGACATGTCTTCAGACCTCATTGAAAGCCCTGGTTCTAAGTGCTGAGTCACTACATCAGGCTATTAGACTGTTGTTTTATGCTGTTCCACTTCAATTAAAAGCTGGCTCTGAAGGTGGGTGTGCTTCCCCATTCTCTAGACCCAAGCATGCTTGTTAAAAGGTTTCCTCTGAAATGTCTGTCCCGTATCAGGCAAGCCACCTGACTTTGTTACAGAGAAAGGAAAGACAAACAAAATAAGGGGCAGACTATTACCAGTGGGGACCATTGCTACACATCTCATGCTCTCTTGGTTTTAGTCCAACTCTCTAAAACTTTTGCTAAGGTATATGTTATCTCAAGATTTGTAAGACTATTGTGTAAATTATCTGTATCTCAAGATTTGTAGACATTTTGGGTATGATTAAAAATCTGTAAAATTTGTAACAAAAGGGTTAACTTAAAACTTATCACACCAGGGTTGATAGTTAAAAATCTATACATAAGTGATCTTAAAGGAAACATGTGGCTTGCCACCATTTTTGGTGTTGTTTACCCCCCCCCCCAATCTGGATAGAGATAGCCACGTTGCTGATAGCCATCTCTGCTACAGATGGAAAAGATGGATTTTTTGCCATGTGACTTCACTCCCTTCTTGATTAAAAGTAACCACATAGTATAAACCAGGAAGAAAAATCCTTGTAGCTATGAAGCCCAAACCAAATGATTCCACCACTATTATCAATCACTCTAATGAGCCTCCTTATTGGCCTCAACTCACAGTCTCAGGCCTCTTTAGGTTCCCTTTGTTCCTCCTCAGAAATGAACCAGTCAAATCAAGTCTTGTTGAGGGAGCTGCGGGCCGCTTCCTGCTACCCAGCTCCCGGCCGCTTGGCTAGCTTATGCCCTGAAATAACAACACACAAACTGTATTTGTTTAAACACTGCCTAACCCATTATATCTAGCCTCTTCTAGGCTAATTCTCACATATTAATTTAGTCCATTTCTAATAATCTGCGTAGCACCACTAGGTGCACTTACCGGGAAAGATTCAGCATGTCTGACCTGGCGGCTTGCTCTGACCCTGAGAGGAGCTGCATGATTTCTGAGCTCACTTCCTCTTCCTCACAGCATTCTGTTCTGTTTACTCCGCCTATCTAAATTCTGCCCTATCAGATGGGCCAAGGCAGTTTCTTTATTAGCCAATGACCTTCCTCCATCAAAGTCTCTCAGGTTCCCACCTTTCAACCTACTGGCAGCCCTTAGTCCTCCTGTTACTCACTCCCACTCCACCATGGCACCCCCTTTACTCCCTACCACCACAGCCTAAACTAGTAATGGTTCCCTCTTTGCAGAGTGAATGGCATAGTCAAGGTAGAAGTTACCTACTCATTAAACAGACACTCTCAAATGTTTGATTGGGGTTCTATACTACTAATTTTCCACCTTTATTAAAGAATTTCACTATATTACCCAATCTTAACAAGCTTACTTTCCATGGCATTTATATGATTCTCACCAACCCCACCCCCGAAGGAGCACAGACAGGTCTGGGACTAGGCTGGAGCACATACAGATAAAGTCCAAACAACTTGCTCCAAACTTGTCTCTGTAAGCCTGCCCTTAAAGCTCGCCTCCCAGAATTTCTCTGACATTGAGGCTAAACTTAAATATCTAGAGAGGAAGTCCCTAACTCCACAGGCAAAAATCTTAGCAGTGGCTATCAAGGTGTACCATGGGAGAGATGAAAAGGGCCTGAAAACAAAAATACCTGCTCCTAGCTAAGGTCTTTTAGTTGGCCATAGCAACTGCCTAGGCTCCCTTGCCTTCCAAAACCCAACAACCTCCAGATTCATGCCTCAGATGTGGTTAGGAAAGTCACTGGGCTTGCCTGAGCCTTTCTAAACCACTTTGACATGTCCAAGATGTCATCAAGCGGGGGACATTGGGCTGCTCACTGCCCCTGTGTTCCTCACAGTGTAAGGACATCAAGCATAAATTGCCCTCCAGCTGACCTCCTAGGTCTGGCTGTAGACAACTGACAGGTCTGGGCTTCCTTGACCCAACCACCACAGTTTCTACCCAACTCACTTCGTCCGTCATACCTCAGCAATTCCAGGACAGCCTGCATCTATTTGGCAAGGTTCTGGCCTCCTACTTATTCTTTGTCTCTTCCTAAATCCAAATTTATACAATACATAGATAATCTTCTCCTTTGTAGTCTGTTCCATCAAATTAGCCAGGCATAAACCTCTACCTTATTAAACGTTCTGTTCATCCAGGGATAATGGGGATCACCTTCAAAGGCCCAACGGTCCACTCCTTAGGTAACTTATTTGGAATTAGCTGTCACTCCAACTCACAAGGCCATTGCCCTAGATAGGAAACCTCTAACCAGTCGCTTTCAGTTCCTACCACCAATGATGAAATTCTATGCTTTCTAGGGATGGCTGACTTTTGGATTCCTTTTTTTTATCTCACCTACCCCTTACATGTGCTGACCCTTGGTCCCTCACATTAACTCCCCTCCCCCTGTGCCGATTACCAAGCCCTTTTGTAAGCTTCAACAAGGCCTCCTTCAGGCCACCACACTATATCTTCTGGACTTAACTTGCCCATTCTCTCTTTTTATGTTAGAGAAAAGGAAGGGATATGTGCTCAGGGTCCTGGGTCACCAATTGGAACCTTCCTTTGTACCTGTTACATATTTATTGAAGAAATTAGACCATACTATCCAAGGATGGGCACCTGGCCTGCATGTTCTAGCTGCAGCTGAGCTTCTCATACGCAAATAAAAGGTGGACCCTCAGGTCACTCACCACTGTTTTCTCTTTTCACCACCTTTTCTATCTTCTAAGGTACAAGGGTCTCCAAGAACTACTCCCCTCCTGAGTTCTCTCTCTTAAGGTAGCATTGGTAGAGGATGTCACACTTAATCTTCAGCCATGCCTATGTCTCAGCATTTCAAACTGTCTCAAGTTGCTGATTTAACTAAGGTGTGTACAAATCATTTGTTTCTGTTGGCTTCATCCATCCATCGTAATTGGTTCCAAATTCTAGAACCTACCTCTTCAGCCGTTTCTTCCCTCCACTTGCTATAATTTTCTATCTCTTTGCCTGCTTAGTAAGTATTTTTTTTTTCTGGCTCTTGGAGCCTGTTACACCCTCCAGAGTCCCAGCACATGGGAAACTCTGTAGTTACTATGACACTTGCTCTTCTCCCTCTATTGGAGCCCTCCCTGTTTCTTTGCCTCCTCCCCCTAGGAGCTGCCTGCTAAGTCCTGTAGCTTCCTTAAGCAAGTCCTTCTGGGCCTCTACAACTTGTCCCTACTGTCTCTCAGCTCATTCCTAAGCCAAATATCCCTATTATCCCTTATCTTTTCTACATCTATCTCTTCAGTATCACAGACTGTTTTAAGTCAAGCTGTATCTGATTTGACTCCTCAGGGACATACTTTATGGGCTGGATTTCTTGATCCATAATAAATAGTACTTTGACCCTGAGCACTGCTACCCAGCCCTTATGTCCAAATATTCACAATGCCTTGGTCATTGGCAGCATTCAAGTTTACTGCTACCTACCAGCTGGGTGGTCAGGGCCAACCCTTGCCAGTTCCCATCATAGAGTTTATAGTGGTATGGCATGACAAATAAGCAGTCCAGGTCCTACCTTTTCCTGAATTCCTGGGTGTAACTGCCTGAGTCACCACTGCAATGTCAGAACTAACTACTTCCCTGGCTGTTTATCATCAGTTCTCCACTAAGTTCATATAGGATCTCCAACAGGTGGCTCAGACTATCCTTAACCCTCCAGGACCAAATAGACTCACTGACCACCATAGGACTACAAAATCTACAAGGATTATAGTTACTAACGGTAGAAAGGGTGATCTTTGTCTCTTCTTCTGGGAGGAATGTTTTTATGTCTACTAGTCAGATATAGTAAAAGATAAGATCCAACAGCTCCAGATGGTTTTCCAAAAATGTAAGAAACAGCTCGATGCCTCTGGCCAGTGGCTCATTGAAAGACCAATATGGAATTGGATTCTACTGCACTTAATCATCCTTCTGCTCCTTTTCTTAGTCCTACTAGTCACACCCTGCCTTTTAAACCTCTTGTCTAGATTTCTTCAACAAAAGATTCAAAAGTTTTCTAATTAAATTTTGTAATTTCTAATTAAATTTTAATCACTTGCTATTACAAGATTACTGACTATGAAGCCAGAGGCCTGAAACTCAGATTATACCCTGACAGTGAAGATCTGTTTGCCCTAAGGACTTCAATGCCCCCCATTCAGCAGGCCAATGATAGCATTGCCCCCCTTTCCTGACCCCTGATAGTTCATCAATAGCAAACAAAAAGGGGGGAATATAAGCCAGTGCCCAGGCCCTGCCCCTAAGGACCTCCAGACTCAACCCCCTGCCCTCAGAATATTCTTATGTCCAAAATGGCCAGGCCCAGCTCCTTAAGACACAGGTGGCCCAAGATTAGACCACAAAATACCAGCAATCCCAGGCTACCTTGGAAGCTCTGCCCCCAAGAAACTATATAAAGCCTATGTCCTATTCAGTTCTTTGCTGCTTCTCTCCTGAGCAGAGGCTGCCACCCTCTTGTGTCTTTCTCAGTAAATCTCTGATGTGAGGTTTGTTGTCCTATATGACTTTGTGGTTATTCCTTGGCTCTCAACTGCCAGGATACCTTTTGCCTCTTCCCCAGATCTGCCTTCCAGAGCTGTAACATAGACTTCATTTTGTTGTGTTATATTCAGATAGGGTACAAGTTATTTCAGTCTTTTGAATTTGTAATATTTGTTTATGCCCCAGAATACCGTCTAATTTAGAAAAGATTTTATGTGCTGCTAAGTAGACTCTATATTCATTGGAATGGAATATTCTGTGAATATTTGTTAGGTTCATTTTATACAGGGTATCAATTAATTCTGATGTTTCTCTATTTTTTTTTTTTGTCCAGATGACCTATTGGAGAAAGTGGGGTCATCTAGTATTAATGGATTGATGGTAATCTGTGTCTTTAAATCCAGTAGTACATTTGTTATAAAATTGGATGCACCAGAGTGTAATGTAATTTAGGATAGTAATGTCTTCTTGGTTAACTGTTCTATTGATTACAATGAATTGTCCCTCTTTGTCTTTTCTGTTAAGTTTTAGCTTGAAGACTATTTTGTCAGATATTGGGATAGAGATGCCTGCTTCCTTCCTGGTTGTCTTAACTAGGTTCTTATTGATATAAAGAGACACCATGACCACAGCAACTCTTATAAAGAAAACATTTATTTGGGGTGGCTCACTTACAGTGATCATGAAGGCATGAACTGAGAGTGCTCCATCTTGCAGGCTACAGGAAGTTGACTGGCTTTCACCCTGAGGGGAGCTTCAGAAAAAGACCTCAAAGCCGGCCCCCACAGTGATGCACTTCCTCCAACAAGATCACACCTACTACAACAAGGCCACACCTCCTAATAGTGCTAGTCCCTTTGGGGGCCATTTTCTTTCCAAACTATTTGATGGGAGTATTTTTGTCCATCTTTTTACTCTAAAGCTTTGTTTTCTTTAAAGCTAAGATTTGTTTCTTGTAGGCAGGCAACAGATGGATTTTGTTTCTTGATCCCTTCAATCAGCCTATGTCTTTTGATTATAAAATTAAGAACATTGATATTTGAAGTTGTTGAAATGCATTTGTTAATTGCCTTCTTCGTATTGTTGATTTTTCTTTTTGTTGCTGTTGTTTATGTTCTCAGTGGTATTTTGTGTTTTACAAATTATGGCTTCATATCTCTTCCATAGTCTCTGGCATTCCCTTCAATCCAAAATTTGGTTTGTTTGGGTTTTTTTTTTTTTTGTTATTTTCTTTAGGTTCAGTTTGTTGAATAAAAGTTTTAGAATGTTTATATCATGGAAAGTTTTTCTCTCTCCTTCAATTATGGCAGATATTAGTCTAGGCTGTTAATTCTGATTTCTTAGGACTTGGAGTGCATTGTTCAGGCTCTTCTGGCTTTCAAAGTTTCCATTAAGAAATCTGGGCATGTGTATTTCTTTTGTTCTGCGTCTGATATGGACAGAGCAGGTTGAAGTAGAAGAATGGAAGTACAGGCAAGTTGGGCCTAAAGGTTAGAAATGGCTTGGGAGGAATGAAGTCAGGTGGACAGAAGGTTCTGGGTTGATATATGGGATATACCTCCTGGTCCAAGCTTGCAGTGTGGGGGTAGATCTTGCTGGATGGAAATGTTGACTGTGGCATGCAAGGTACTTTTGGGTGAAGGGTTGGCAAGGTAGGTCCTGGCAAAAGTCTAGAGATTGGTTGTGATGGAGGCAAAATGGCTAGACTAGGCCTGAGTACTGGATGTGTGATCCAGGTTAGATCTGATAGGTTATGGAGGGAAGGGTCAGGCAGACCCACCAGACTAGACCTTGGAGAAGGCTGTGCTCTACCTAGCTGTGTAAGGAAGTTGGGCATGGTATGGGAGGAACCTGCAGATTGGTGGCAGGTAAGAAGGAAGCCCAGAGGTTGATTTGTTGCAGGCAGGGGTAGCCAGACAAAGTGGGACACAGGCTAGATCTATCAGGCTAGATCTATCCATATGGCTTGGATGAGTCAAGGAAACTCACCGGAGAAGGATGTGGAATATCTGGCAGTGTGGAGAGATTGGTTTTAAGAAAAATATCCTAAGAAGGGGCAGCTCCGCCGGCGCAAAGATGTCCAATTAGGTCAAATCAAACGAAATCAAAATGCCCATCGTTTTATTAAGTACAGCGCTCTTGGTTGGCCAAGCACATGGCCAAGAGACAGGACAGCAGGAAACCCATGCAAACCTGAAACCACGTGTTTCTCCTCTGGGATCCCACTTAAATACCCTGTGGGAGTGGGATTTGACTCACATTAGTTTCCTTAATAGATAGGATTGCAAGTGCCAATACCATGTATAGATGATTCCTGATTAATTTTAACAGAAGTTTCTAGTGTGTTCATAAAAACAGGTTACAGGTAGAAATAGACTCTATAATAAAGACTAACTACGTTGTCCTTCTATAAAGAATAAACTAACATGTAGGAGGAATACATATTTTTCCTTTCCCCTGCATAGCACCTTCTATACAGAAAAATAAAATTGTGATATAGATAAGAAAAGATGTCATCTTTCATGCTGTAAAACTGGATAATCTTAGTACAAGACATAACTTTTAGCAAAAAAGAGAATTTGCTATAAAGATCCTTAAAATAAATTAAACAAATACTCTGATCTGATCTCTATTCCTAAGAAGATAGTACCCTAAGTCTTTAGAAAACATTAAAGCTGGATTTGTAATTCAGTTCTACCTCTTGATTCTATAATCTTAGGTACATCATGTGACACCAGCACCCTTCTCTGTAACTCTGATAGTAAATCCCGCTCTGTAGTATATATGGAGATTAATGGAGGTAACTTATATACCTTACCCAGCATATTACTGGTTGGCAGCTTTGTCTTGGCCTCCAGGTGCAACCTCTTGAGCCTTCTTCAGATTTAGTATCCCTAGAAATTTCCTCCTTAGTCTTTGCTGAAGCCCCAGTCCTGGAATTTGATAGAAAAAGAGGGATTACAACTAAAACAAGCAAACAAACAAAACCATTAGTCAAGTATGTAGTGTGGTGGCCTCTCTACTACAGCTTTCCATCCTTTGTTTATTTGGACCTTACAATAGGTTGGATGGAATTTACCAACCAATAAGCAACTGATTTGAACCCAAGATCTATCACAAGCCAAAGGTCACTGATTGTCTCCATTGTCACCATATAAACATACAAAATAGATTGCTAACAATCACCCAATCATTCCCTTCTTCTTTTCTGGCCAATACTAAATTACATATTTGAATTCCCAAGTCATTTTAGATCAACATAAAATTATATTATGGAAAATTACATGAGTAAAGAAAAGCAATTTTAAGAGAGTCCACTGAGGGACCGGACGTGAATCTGGAACCTTCAAGGGAGTAGACCTAAGCCAGGACTTCTGTGGGTCTGGGTGTGAGTCTAGGACCTCCCAGGAACTAGGCCTGAGCCAGGATTTCTCCCAGTCTGGGCATGAATCTGGGACATACGAGGGATTAGACAGGAACCAGAGATCTCTGTGGGGCCAGGCATGAGTCTGGGACCTCAGAGGGAGTAGGCCTGAGCCAAAACCTCTGTAGATCTGGGCATTGGTCTGGGATATCAAAGGGAATAGGCAGAAACCTAGAACCCCTGCGGGTTCAAGCATGAATCTGGGACTTCTGAGGAAGTAAGCTTGAGCCAGGTCCTCTGCGGTGCTGGGCACTCCCAAGCCTAAGAACTCCAAGGCAGTAGACCAGAGCCAGAAACCTTTGTGGGACCAACTACAAGCCAGGGACTTCTGAGGAGGGGATCTGGACCAGGATTTACAGAAACAAGTCAAAGCCGGTAACCTAGGCCAAAGTAGCCATAAGACAGCAAACTCCAAGGGAGCAGAGCAAAGCACAGGAGCCCTGAGCTATCTCCAGAAACACAGAGTAAACAACGGGGTAACTAGAATTGTGACACTAACTATACCACAGGGAAAAACCATCTGAGCTTTGGACTCTTTGGAACCTAGAAGATTATTCAACAGAATCTCAGACAGCCCCAACCACATCTCTTAGAGGAAAAGATGAGTAGAAAAGGTAAGAACACACACAGCACCACAAAGAGCATCACAACACCAGTAAAACCTAAAAACCCTGCAACAGCAAGACCTGAACAACCAAATACAGATGACGCAATAGAAAATGACCTAAAAAATGACGTCAAGAAAATGTTTGAAACTCTTAAAGAGGAAATGAGAAATTCCCCTAGAGAAATGGAGGAAAAGACAAACAAAAAATTGGAAGACATCAGAAAATCCCACAAAAAAAAAAAAAAAGAAAAAGAACTCAAACATATGAAAGAAACTATTCAACTCTTGAAAACTGAAATAGAGATAATAAGACACAAGCTGGGGGAATTACAGAAACAGAAATAATGAGAAAAGATCAGGAACCACAGATGCAAGCATGAACAACAGAATGTGAGAGACGAAAGAGAGAATCTCAAGCACTGAAGATACACTAGAGGAAATAGACTCATCAATTAAAGAAAACATTAAATCTAACAAAAGCTTAACCCAGAATAACCAGGAAATATGGGGCGCCATGAAAAGGCCAAATCTAAGAATAATAGGTATAGAAGGAGAAGTTGTTCAACTCAAAAGCACAAAAAAAAAAATGATTTAACAAAATCATAGAAGAAAACTTTCCCAACCTAAAGAAAAATATGCCTATGAAGATACAAGAGGCTTAGAGAACACCAAATAGACTGGATCCAAAAAAAAAAAAAAGTCCTCTCGCCACATAATAATCAAAACACTAAACAAGACAGAGTAAAAAAAAAAAAAGAATATTAAGAGCTGCAAAGAGAAAAGGCCAAGTAACAAATAAAGGTAGACCTATCAGTATTACACCTGACTTCTCATTGGAGACAATGAAAGACAGAAGGTCGTGGTCAAGTGTTATGCAGACATTAAGAGACCACGGATGCCAGCCCCAGACTGCTGTACCCAGCAAAACTTTCAGTCACCATAGAAGGACAAAACAAGATATTCCATCGCAAAACTAGATTTCACCAATACCTAGCCACAAACCCAGCCCTTACACAAAATACTAAAAGGAAAACTCCAAACCAAGGAAGTTGGCTACATCATCAAAAACACAGACAATTGATGGTCTCATAGCAGCAGATCCCAAAGAAGGGGAAAATGCACAAATTAACATCACCAACAATGAAAACTAAATTAACAGGAGATAGCAATCACTGGTCATTAATAACCCTTAATGTAAATGGACTCAACTCACCTATAAAAAAGCACAGGCTAACACACTAGATACAAAAACAGAATCCATTCTTCTTCTGCATACAAGAAACACACCTCAACCTTAAAGGCAGACATCACCTCAGAGTAAAGGGTTGGGAAAAAATATACCAATCAAATGGACCTAAGAAACAAGCAGGTATAGCTATCCTAATTCCTAACAAAATAGACTTCAAACTAAAATCAGTCAAAAGAGACAAAGAAGGTCATTTCATATTAGTCACAGGAAAAATCCATCAATAGGAAATTTCAATACTGAACATCTATGCCTCAAATACAAGGGCACCTTCATATGTGAAAGAAACACTACTAAAGCTTAAATCACACATTAATCCCCACACACTAATAGTGGGAGACTTCAATACTCCCCTCTCACCACTGGACAGGTCAGTCAGACAAAAAATGAACAGAGAAATAAGAGAACTAACAGATGTTATTACTCAAATGGACTTAACAGACATCTATAGAATATTCCATCCAAACAGAAAAGAATATACCTTCTCAGCACCTCATGTAACCTTCTCAAAAATTGACCACATACTCGGTAAGAAAAAAAAACCAAACCTCAACGAATACAAAAAAATTAGAATAACCCAATTTATCTTATCAGATCACCATGGTATAAAACTAGAAGTCAACAGTAAACCCACAAACATGGAAATTAAACAATGCTCACCTGAATCATCAGTGGGTCAAGGAAGAAATAAAGGGAGAAATTAAAGACTTCCTAAAATTCAATGAAAATGACCACACAACATACCCAAATTTATGGGACACGATGAAAGCAGTGTTAAGAGGAAAGTTCATTGCAGTAAATGCCTACATAAAGAAGCTGGAAAAAATCCCACACTAGTGAATTAACAGAACATCTGAAAACTTCAGAACAAAAAAGAAGGAAACTCATCTAAGAGAACTTGACAGCAGAAAGTAATCAAATTGAGAGCTGAAATCAACAAAACAAAGAGCTGGTTCTTCGAGAAAATCAACAAAATAGACAAAACTTTATCCAAACTAACCAAAGGCAGAGAGAGAATATACAAATTAACAAAATCAGAAATGAAAAGTGGGACATAACAACAGACATGGAGGAAATACAGAAAATCATCACATCATATTTTGAAAACCTGTACTCCACAACATTGGAAAGCTTAAAGGAAATGGATAACTTTCTGGATAAATATCATTTACCAAAATTAAATCAAGAACAGATAGGCAAATTAAGCAGACCTATAACTGCTGAAAAAATAGAGACAGTCATCAAAAGTCTCCCAACCAAAAAAAGCCCAGAATCAGATGGTTTCAGCTCAGAATTCTACAAGACTTTCAAAGAAGAACTAATACCAATACTCCTCAAATTATTCCACACAATAGAAACAGAGGGAACATTGCCACTCTTTTTATGAGGCTACAATTACCCTGATACCCAAACCACAGAAAAACATTATTAAGAAAGAAAATTACAGACCAATCTCACTCATGAACAACGTTGCAAAAATAAAACCTTGGCAAATCGAATCCAAGAACACATCAGAGCCATCAAACACCATGATTATCCCACAGATGCAGTGATGGTTCAACATACGAAAATCTGTCAGTGTAATCCACCCTATAAACAAGCTGAAAAATAAAAACCACATGTTCATCTCATTAGATGCTGGAAAAGCTTTTGACAAAATACAACATCTTTTCATGATAAAGATTTTGGAGAGAGTAGGGATACAAGGAACATAATAAAGGCAATATACAGCAAACCAACAGCCAACATCAAACTAAATGGAGAGAAACTCCCAGAATTCCACTGAAATCAGGAACAAGACAAGGTTGTCCACTCTCTCCTTATCTATTCAATATAGTTCTTGAGGTCCTAGCTAGAACAATAAGATACCAAAAGGAGATCAGGGGGATACAAATTGGAAAAGAAGAAGTCAAACTCTCACTGTTTGCTGATGATATGATAGTTTATATAAGTGTTCCCAACAATTCTATCAAGGAACTTCTACAACTCAAAAACACTTTCAGCAATGTAGCAGGATACAAGATTAACTCAAAAAAAAATCAGTAGCCCTCCTGTAAGAAATCAGAAAATGAGCACCCTTTACAATAGCCACAAATAGTGTAAAATATCTCAGAGTAACTCTTTCCAAACAAGTGGAAAACTTGTATGACAAGAACTTTAAATCTTTGAAGAAAAAAATTGAAGAAGACACCAGAAAGTAGAAAGAGCTCTCATGCTCTTGGGTAGGCAGAATTAACGAAGTAAAAAATGGCAATCTTACCAAAAGCAATCTACAGGTTCAATGCAACTTCATATAGAAAACCAAAAATCCTTGGATAGCCAAAACAATAAAAACTTCTGGAGGCATAACAAATGGATGGAGCTAGAAAACATTATTCTGAGTAAAGCAACCCAGATACAGAAAGACATTTATCACATGATCACATGTACTCACTCATAGGTGATTTTTAAACATAAAGCAAAGAAAACCAGCCTACAAACCACAATCCCAGAGAACTTAGACAACAATGAGGACACTAAGAGAGACTTACATAGATCTAATCTACATGGGAAATAGAAAAAGACAAGATCTCCTGAGGAAATTGGTAGCATGGCGACCTTGAGGGAGGATTAACGTGGGGAGGGGAGGGGCATGGAGGGGAGCAGAGAAAAATGTAAAGCTCAATAAAAACCAATTAAAAAAAGAAAAGCGATTTTAAAAGAGTAACTGGAGCCTAAAAGTTACCAGGATTTTTTAATTAACTTTACTCATTTCTTTAAATGTTTCCTGATTAATACTAATACTTTAGCAAAGAAAAGTACTGCATTTATTTGTTATTATTCTGCTTATATTCTTGTCTCTGAAAACAGTTTGTGTGACCTGAGAAGTTTTCTGGACACATGTTATTTATTAATTAAATACTGATTGATAGTTAACAAACCAGTGATGGCTGATTATAAATATGGAATTTTTTTTTATTGAGAATAAGAAAAAAAAGTTTCCGCCTCCTCCCAGCCTCCCATTTCCCTCCCCCTCCCCCACTCTTCTCCCCCTCCCCCCTCTCTTCTCCCCCTCCCCCCACTCCTCTCCCCCTCCCTCTCCTATCCAAAGAGCAGTCATGGTTCCCTGTCCTGTGGAAAATCCAAGGTCCTCCCCCCTCCCTCCATGTCTAGGAAGGTTAACATCCAAACTGGCTAGGCTCCCACCAAGCCAGAACATGAAGTAGGATCAAAACCCCTTGCCATTGACCTTGGCTTCTCATCAGTCCTCATTGTTCGCCATGATCAGAGAGTCCGGTTTTATCCCATGCTGTTCCAGTCACAGTCCAGCTGGCTTTGGTGAGCTCCCAATAGATCAGCCCCACTGTCTCAGTGGGTGGGTGCACCCCCCGTGGTCCTGACATCCTTGCTCGTGTTCTCCCTCCATCTGCTTCTCATTGGGACCTTGGGAGCTCAGTCCAGTGCTCCAGTGTGGGTCTCTGTCTCTATCTCCATCCATCACCAGATGAAGGTTCTATGGTGATATGAAAGATATTCGT